>NW_027254793.1:0-174651 GCF_044704955.1 Pristiophorus japonicus | reverse complement strand
GTACTGAGGGAGTGCCGCACTGTCGGAGGGGCAGTACTGAGGGAGTGACGTACTGTCGGAGGGGCAGTACTGAGGGAGTGACGTACTGTCGGAGGGGCAGTACTGAGGGAGTGACGTACTGTCGGAGGGGCAGTACTGAGGGAGTGATGTACTGTCGGAGGGGCAGTACTGAGGGAATGCCGCACTGTCGGCGGGGCAGTACTGAGGCAGTGACGCACAGTCGGAGGGGCAGTACTGAGGGAGTGACGTACTGTCGGAGGGGCAGTACTGAGGGAGTGCTGCACTGTCGGAGGGGCAGTACTGAGGGAGTGCCGCACTGTCGGAGGGGCTGTAATGAGGGAGTGCCGTACTGTCGGAGGGGCAGTACTGAGGGAGTGCCGTCCTGTCGGAGGGGCAGTACTGAGGGAGTGCCGTCCTGTCGGAGGGGCAGTACTGAGGGAGTGACGTACTGTTGGAGGGGCAGCACTGAGGGAGTGACGTACTGTCGGAGGGGCAGTACTGAGGGAGTCCCGCACTGTCGGAGGGGCAGTACTGGTGGAGTGCCGTACTGTCGGAGGGGCAGTACTGAGGGATTGACGTACTGTCGGAGGGGCAGTGCTGAGGGAGTGACGTACTGTCGGAGGGGCAGTACTGACGGAGTGACGTACTGTCGGAGAGGCTGTACTGAGGGAGTGACGTACTGTCGGAGGTGCAGAACTGAGGGAGTAACGTACTGTCGGAGGGGCAGTACTGAGGGAGTGCCGCACTGTCGGAGGGGCAGTACTGAGGGAGTGACGTACTGTCGGAGGGGCAGTACTGAGGGAGTGACGTACTGTCGGAAGGCCAGTACTGAGGGAGTGACGTACTGAGGGAGTGACGTACTGTCGGAGGGGCGGTACTGAGGGAGTGCCGTACTGTCGGAGGGGCAGTACTGAGGGAGTGACGTACTGTCGGAGGGGCAGTACTGAGGGAGTGCCGCACTGTCGGAGGGGCAGTACTGAGGGAGTGACGCACTGTCGGAGGGGCAGTACTGAGGGAGTGACGTACTGTCGGAGGGGCAGTACTGAGGGAGTGCTGCACTGTCGGAGGGGCAGTACTGAGGGAGTGTCGTACTGTCGGAGGGGCAGTACTGAGGGAGTGACGTACTGTCGGAGGGGCAGTACTGAGGGAGTGACGTACTGTCGGAGGGGCAGTACTGAGGGAGCCCCGCACTGTCGGAGGGGCAGTACTGAGGGAGTGCCGTACTGTCGGAGGGGCAGCACTGAGGGAGTGCCGTATTGCGCTGTCGGAGGGGAGTTACTGAGGGAATGCCGTACTGTCGGAGGGGCGGTACTGAGGGAGTGCCGGACTGTCGGAGGGGCAGTACTGAGGAAGTGACGCACTGTCGGAGGGGCAGTACTGAGGGAGTGACGTACTGTCGGAGGGGCAGTACTGAGGGAGTGCCGCACTGTCGGAGGGGCAGTACTGAGGGAGTGACGTACTGTCGGAGGGGCAGTACTGAGGGAGTGACGTACTGTCGGAGGGGCAGTACTGAGGGAGTGACGTACTGTCGGAGGGGCAGTACTGAGGGAGTGATGTACTGTCGGAGGGGCAGTACTGAGGGAATGCCGCACTGTCGGCGGGGCAGTACTGAGGCAGTGACGCACAGTCGGAGGGGCAGTACTGAGGGAGTGACGTACTGTCGGAGGGGCAGTACTGAGGGAGTGCTGCACTGTCGGAGGGGCAGTACTGAGGGAGTGCCGCACTGTCGGAGGGGCTGTAATGAGGGAGTGCCGTACTGTCGGAGGGGCAGTACTGAGGGAGTGCCGTCCTGTCGGAGGGGCAGTACTGAGGGAGTGCCGTCCTGTCGGAGGGGCAGTACTGAGGGAGTGACGTACTGTTGGAGGGGCAGCACTGAGGGAGTGACGTACTGTCGGAGGGGCAGTACTGAGGGAGTCCCGCACTGTCGGAGGGGCAGTACTGGTGGAGTGCCGTACTGTCGGAGGGGCAGTACTGAGGGATTGACGTACTGTCGGAGGGGCAGTACTGAGGGAGTGACGTACTGTCGGAGGGGCAGTACTGACGGAGTGACGTACTGTCGGAGAGGCTGTACTGAGGGAGTGACGTACTGTCGGAGGTGCAGAACTGAGGGAGTAACGTACTGTCGGAGGGGCAGTACTGAGGGAGTGCCGCACTGTCGGAGGGGCAGTACTGAGGGAGTGACGTACTGTCGGAGGGGCAGTACTGAGGGAGTGACGTACTGTCGGAAGGCCAGTACTGAGGGAGTGACGTACTGAGGGAGTGACGTACTGTCGGAGGGGCGGTACTGAGGGAGTGCCGTACTGTCGGAGGGGCAGTACTGAGGGAGTGACGTACTGTCGGAGGGGCAGTACTGAGGGAGTGCCGCACTGTCGGAGGGGCAGTACTGAGGGAGTGACGCACTGTCGGAGGGGCAGTACTGAGGGAGTGACGTACTGTCGGAGGGGCAGTACTGAGGGAGTGCTGCACTGTCGGAGGGGCAGTACTGAGGGAGTGTCGTACTGTCGGAGGGGCAGTACTGAGGGAGTGACGTACTGTCGGAGGGGCAGTACTGAGGGAGTGACGTACTGTCGGAGGGGCAGTACTGAGGGAGCCCCGCACTGTCGGAGGGGCAGTACTGAGGGAGTGCCGTACTGTCGGAGGGGCAGTACTGAGGGAGTGCCGTACTGTCGGAGGGGCAGTACTGAGGGAGTGACGTACTGTCGGAGGGGCAGTACTGAGGGAGTGACGTACTGTCGGAGGTGCAGTACTGAGGGAGTGACGTACTGTCGGAGGGGCAGTACTGAGTGAGTGACGTACTGTCGGAGGGGCAGTACTGAGGGAGTGACGTACTGTCGGAGGGGCAGTACTGAGGGAGTGACGTACTGCCGGAGGGGCAGTACTGAGAGAGACGTACTGTCGGAGGGGCAGTACTGAGGGAGTGACATACTGTCGGAGGGGCAGTACTGAGGGAGTGACGTACTGTCGGAGGGGCAGTACTGAGGGAGTGACGTACTGTCGGAGGTGCAGTACTGAGGGAGTGACGTACTGTCGGAGGGGCAGTACTGAGTGAGTGACGTACTGTCGGAGGGGCAGTACTGAGGGAGTGACGTACTGTCGGAGGGGCAGTACTGAGGGAGTGACGTACTGTCGGAGAGGCAGTACTGAGCGAGTGACGTACTGTCGGAGGGGCAGTACTGAGGGAGTGACGTACTGTCGGAGAAGCAGTACTGAGAGAGTGACGTACTGTCGGAGGGGCAGTACTGAGGGAGTGACGTACTGTCGGAGGGGCAGTACTGAGGGAGTGCCGTACTGTCGGAGGGGCAGTAGTGAGGGAGTGACGTACTGCCGGAGGGGCAGTACTGAGAGAGATGTACTGTCGGAGGGCCAGTACTGAGGGAGTGCCGTACTGTCGGAGGGGCAGTGCTGAGGGACCCCGCACTGTCGGAGGGGCAGTACTGAGGGAGTGCCGAACTGTCGGAGGGGCAGTACTGAGGGAGTGACGTACTGTCGGAGGGGCAGTACTGAGGGAGTGACGTACTGTCGGAGGGGCAGTACTGAGGGAGTGCTGCACTGTCGGAGGGGCAGTACTGAGGGAGTGACGTACTGTCGGAGGGGCAGTACTGAGGGTGTGACGTACTGTCGGAAGGCCAGTACTGAGGGAGTGACGGACTGTCGGAGGGGCAGTACTGAGGGAGTGACGTACTGTCGGAAGGGCAGTACTGAGGGAGTGACGTACTGTCGGTGGGGCAGTACTGAGGGAGTGACGTACTGTCGGAGGGGCAGTATTGAGGGAGCGACGTACTGTCGGAGGGGCAGTACTGAGGGAGTGACGTACTGTCGGAGGGGCAGTACTGAGGGAGTGCCGCACTGTCGGAGGGGCAGTACTGAGGGAGTGCTGCACTGTCGGAGGGGCAGTACTGAGGGAGTGACGTACTGTTGGAGGGGCAGTACTGAGGGAGTGACGTACTGTCGGAAGGCCGGTACTGAGGGAGTGACGTAGTGTCGGAGTCGCAGTACTGAGGGAGTGACGCACTGTCGGAGGGGCAGTACTGAGGGAGTGACGTACTGTTGGAGGGGCAGTACTGAGGGTGTGACGTACTGTCGGAAGGCCAGTACTGAGGGAGTGACGGACTGTCGGAGGGGCAGTACTGAGGGAGTGACGTACTGTCGGAAGGGCAGTACTGAGGGAGTGACGTACTGTCGGAGGGGCAGTACTGAGGGAGTGCTGCACTGTCGGAGGGGCAGTACTGAGGGAGTGCCGTACTGTCGGAGGGGCAGTACTGAGGGAGTGACGTTATGTCGGAGGGGCAGTACTGAGGGAGTGACGTAATGTCGGAGGGGCAGTACTGAGGGAGCCCCGCACTGTCGGAGGGGCAGTACTGAGGGAGTGCCGTACTGTCGGAGGGGCAGTACTGAGGGAGTGACGTACTGTCGGAGGGGCAGTACTGAGGGAGTGACGTACTGTCGGAGGTGCAGTACTTAGGGAGTGACGTACTGTCGGAGGGGCAGTACTGAGGGAGTGACGTACTGTCGGAGGGGCAGTACTGAGGGAGTGACGTACTGTCGGAGGGGCAGTACTGAGGGAGTGACGTACTGTCGGAGAGGCAGTACTGAGGGAGTGACGTACTGTCGGAGGGGCAGTACTGAGGGAGTGACGTACTGTCGGAGGGGCAGTACTGAGGGACTGACGTACTGTCGGAGGGGCAGTACTGAGGGAGTGACGTACTGTCGGAGGGGCTGTAGTGAGGGAGTGACGTACTGTCGGAAGGGCAGTACTGAGGGAGTGACGTACTGTCGGAGGGGCAGTACTGAGGGAGTGACATACTGTCGGAGGGGCAGTACTGAGGGACTGACGTACTGTCGGAGGGGCAGTACTGAGGGAGTGACGTACTGTCGGAAGGCAAGTACTGAGTGAGTGACGTACTGTCGGAGGGGCAGTACTGAGGGAGTGACGTACTGTCGGAGGGGCAGTACTGAGGGAGCGACGTACTGTCGGAGGGGCAGTATTGAGGGAGCGACGTACTGTCGGAGGGGCAGTACTGATGCAGTGCTGTACTGTCGGAGGGGCAGTACTGAGGGAGTGCCATACTGTCGGAGGGGCAGCACTGAGGGAGTGCCGTACTGTCGGAGGGGCAGTACTGAGGGAGTGACGTACTGTCGGATGGGCGGTACTGAGGGAGTGCCGTACTGTCGGAGGGGCGGTACTGAGGGAGTGCCGCACTGTCGGAGGGGCGGTACTGAGGGAGTGACGTACTGTCGGAGGGGCAGTACTGAGGGAGTGACGTACTGTCGGAGGGGCAGTACTGAGGGAGTGACGTACTGTCGGAGGGGCAGTACTGAGGGAGTGACGTACTGTCGGAGTGGCAGTACTGAGGGAGTGACGTACTGTCGGAGGGGCAGTACTGACGGAGTGACGTACTGTCGGAGAGGCAGTACTGAGGGAGTGACGTACTGTCGGAGGTGCAGAACTGAGGGAGTGACGTACTGTCGGAGGGGCAGTACTGAGGGAGTGACGTACTGTCGGAGGGGCAGTACTGAGGGAGTGACGTACTGTCGGAGGGGCAGTACTGAGGGAGCCCCGCACTGTCGGAGGGGCAGTACTGAGGGAGTGCCGTACTGTCGGAGGTGCAGTACTGAGGGAGTGACGTACTGTCGGAGGGGCAATACTGAGGGAGTGACGTACTGTCGGAGGGGCAGTACTGAGGGAGTGACGTACTGTCGGAGGGGCAGTACTGAGGGAGTGACGTACTGTCGGAGGTGCAGTACTGAGGGAGTGACGTACTGTCGGAGGGGCAGTACTGAGGGAGTGACGTACTGTCGGAGGGGCAGTACTGAGGGATTGACGTACTGTCGGAGGGGCAGTACTGAGGGAGTGACGTACTGTCAGAGGGGCAGTACTGAGGGAGCCCCGCACTGTCGGAGGGGCAGTACTGAGGGAGTGCCGTACTGTCGGAGGGGCAGTACTGAGGGAGTGACGTACTGTCGGAGGGGCAGTACTGAGGGAGTGACGTACTGTCGGAGGGGCAGTACTGAAGGAGTGACGTACTGTCGGAGGGGCAGTACTGAGGGAGTGCCGTACTGCAGGAGGGGCAGTACTGAGGGAGTGCCGTATTGCGCTGTCGGAGGGCAGGTACTGAGGGAGTGACGTACTGTCGGAGAGGCGGTACTGAGGGAGTGCCGTACTGTCGGAGGGGCGGTACTGAGGGAGTGACGTACTGTCGGAGGGGCGGTACTGAGGGAGTGACGTACTGTCGGAGGGGCAGTACTGAGGGAGTGATGTACTGTCGGAGGGGCGGTACTGAGGGAGTGCCGTACAGTCGGAGGGGCAGTACTGAGGGAGTGTCGTACTGTCGGAGGGGCAGTACTGAGGGAGTGCCGCACTGTCGGAGGGGCAGTACTGAGGGAGTGCCGCACTGTCGGAGGGGCAGTACTGAGGGAGTGATGCACTGTCGGAGGGGCAGTACTGAGGGAGTGACGTACTGTCGGAGGGGCAGTACTGAGGGAGTGACGTACTGTCGGAGGGGCAGTACTGAGGGAGTGCCGCACTGTCGGAGGGGCAGTACTGAGGGAGTGCCGCACTGTCGGAGGGGCAGTACTGAGGGAGTGACGCACTGTCGGAGGGGCAGTACTGAGGGAGTGACGTACTGTCGGAGGGGCAGTACTGAGGGAGTGACGTACTGTCGGAGGGGCAGTACTGAGGGAGTGACGCACTGTCGGAGGGGCAGTACTGAGGGAGTGACGTACTGTCGGAGGGGCGGTACTGAGAGAGTGCCGCACTGTCGGAGGGGCGGTACTGAGGGAGTGACGTACTGTCGGAGGGGCAGTACTGAGGGAGTGACGTACTGTCGGAGGGGCAGTACTGAGGGAGTGACGTACTGTCGGAGGGGCAGTACTGAGGGAGTGACGTACTGTCGGATGGACAGTACTGAGGAAGTGCTGCACTGTCGGAGGGGCAGTACTGAGGGAGTGCCGTACTGTCGGAGGGGCAGTACTGAGGGAGTGACGTACTGTCGGAGGGGCAGTACTGAGGGAGTGACGTACTGTCGGAGGGGCAGTTCTGAGGGAGCCCCGCACTGTCGGAGGGGCAGTACTGAGGGAGTGCCGTACTGTCGGAGGGGCAGTACTGAGGGAGTGACGTACTGTCGGAGGGGCAGTACTGAGGGAGTGCTGCACTGTCGGAGGTGCAGTACTGAGGGAGTGACGTACTGTCAGAGGGGCAGTACTGAGGGAGTGACGTACTGTCGGAGGGGCAGTACTGAGGGAGTGACGTACTGTCGGAGGGGCAGTACTGACGGAGTGACGTACTGTCGGAGGGGCAGTACTGAGGGAGTGACGTACTGTCGGAAGGGCAGTACTGAGGGAGTGACGTACTGTCGGAGGGGCAGTACTGACGGAGTGCCGTACTGTCGGGGGGGCAGTACTGAGGGAGTGGCGTACTGTCGGAGGGGCAGTACTGAGGGAGTGACGTACTGTCGGAGGGGCAGTACTGAGGGAGTGACGTACTGTCGGAGGGGCAGTACTGAGGGAGTGACGTACTGTCGGAGGGGCACTGCTGAGGGAGCGACGTACTGTCGGAGGGGGAGTATTGAGGGAGCGACGCACTGTCGGAGGGGCAGTACTGACGCAGTGCCGTACTATCGGGGGGGCAGTACTGAGGGAGTGACGTACTGTCGGAGGGGCAGTACTGAGGGAGTGCCGTATTGTCGGAGGGGCAGCACTGAGGGAGTGTCGTATTGCGCTGTCGGAGGGGAGGTACTGAGGGAGTGACGTACTGTCGGAGGGGCGGTACTGAGGGACTGCCGTACTGTCGGAGGGGCGGTACTGAGGGAGTGCCGCACTGTCGGAGCGGCAGTAACGAGGGAGTGACGTACTGTCGGAGGGGCAGTACTGAGGGAGTGACGTGCTGTCGGAGGGGCAGTACTGAGGGAGTGACGCACAGTCGGAGGGGCAGTACTGAGGGAGTGACGTACTGTCGGAGGGGCGGTACTGAGAGAGTGCCATACTGTCGGAGGGGCAGTACTGAGGGAGTGACGTACTGTCGGAGGGGCAGTACTGAGGGAGTGCCGCACTGTTGGAGGGGCAGTACTGAGGGAGTGAGGCACTGTCGGAGGGGCAGTACTGAGGGAGTGACATACTGTCGGAGGGGCAGTACTGAGGGAGTGCTGCACTGTCGGAGGGGCAGTCCTGAGGGAGTGCCGTACTGTCGGAGGGGCAGTACTGAGGGAGTGACGTACTGTCGGAGGGGCAGTACTGAGGGAGTGACGTACTGTCGGAGGGGCAGTACTGAGGGAGCCCCGCACTGTCGGAGGGGCAGTACTGAGGGAGTGCCGTACTGTCGGAGGGGCAGTACTGAGGGAGTGACGTACTGTCGGAGGGGCAGTACTGAGGGAGTGCCGTACTGTCGGAGGGGCAGTACTGAGGGAGTGACGTACTGTCGGAGGGGCAGTACTGAGGGAGTGACGTACTGTCGGAAGGGCAGTACTGAGGGAGTGACGTACTGTCGGAGGGGCAGTACTGAGGGAGTGACATACTGTCGGAGGGGCAGTATTGAGGGAGCGACGTACTGTCGGAGGGGCAGTACTGAGGCAGTGCCGTACTGTCGGGGGGGCAGTATTGAGGGAGTGACGTACTGTCGGAGGGGCAGTACTGAGGGAGTGACGTACTGTCGGAAGGCCAGTACTGAGGGAGTGACGTACTGTCGGAGGGGCAGTACTGAGGGAGCGACGTACTGTCGGAGGGGCAGTATTGAGGGAGCGGCGTACTGTCGGAGGGGCAGTACTGAGGCAGTGCCGTACTGTCGGGGGGGCAGTACTGAGGGAGTGACGTACTGTCGGAGGGGCAGTACTGAGGGAGTGCCGTACTGTCGGAGGGGCAGCACTGAGGGAGTGCCGTATTGCGCTGTCGGAGGGGAGTTACTGAGGGAGTGACGTACTGTCGGAGGGGCGGTACTGAGGGAGTGCCGTACTGTCGGAGGGGCGTACTGAGGGAGTGCCGCACTGTCGGAGGGGCAGTACTGAGGGAGTGACGCACTGTCGGAGGGGCAGTACTGAGGGAGTGACGTACTGTCAGAGGGGCAGTACTGAGGGAGTGCTGCACTGTCGGAGGGGCAGTACTGAGAGAGTGACGTACTGTCGGAGGGGCAGTACTGAGGGAGTGACGTACTGTCGGAGGGGCAGTACTGAGGGAGTGACGTACTGTCGGAGGGGCAGTACTGAGGGAGTGCCGCACTGTCGGAGGGGCAGTACTGAGGGAGTGCCGTACTGTCGGAGGGGCAGTACTGAGGGAGTGACGTACTGTCGGAGGGGCAGTACTGAGGGAGTGCCGTACTGTCGGAGGGGCAGTACTGAGGGAGCCCCGCACTGTCGGAGCGGCAGTACTGAGGGAGTGCCGTACTGTCGGAGGGGCAGTACTGAGGAATTGACGTACTGTCGGAGGGGCAGTACTGAGGGAGTGACGAACTGTCGGAGGGGCAGTACTGACGGAGTGACATACTGTCGGAGAGGCAGTACTGAGGGAGTGACGTACTGTCGGAGGTGCAGAACTGAGGGAGTGACGTACTGTCGGAGGGGCAGTACTGAGGGAGTGCCGCACTGTCGGAGGGGCAGTACTGAGGGAGTGCCGCACTGTCGGAGGGGCAGTACTGAGGGAGTGCCGCACTGTCGGAGGGGCAGTACTGAGGGAGTGACGTACTGTCGGAGGGACAGTACTGAGGGAGTGACGTACTGTCGGAAGGCCAGTACTGAGGGAGTGACGAGCTGTCGGAGGGGCAGTACTGAGGGAGTGATGCACTGTCGGAGGGGCAGTACTGAGGGAGTGACGTACTGTCGGAGGGGCGGTACTGAGAGAGTGCCGTACTGTCGGAGGGGCAGTACTGAGGGAGTGACGTACTGTCGGAGGGGCAGTACTGAGGGAGTGCTGCACTGTTGGAGGGGCAGTACTGAGGGAGTGATGATCTGTCGGAGGGGCAGTACTGAGGGGGTGACGTACTGTCGGATGGACAGTACTGAGGAAGTGCTGCAATGTCGGAGGGGCAGTACTGAGGGAGTGCCGTACTGTCGGAGGGGCAGTACAGAGGGAGTGACGTACTGTCGGAGGGGCAGTACTGAGGGAGTGACGTACTGTCGGAGGGGCAGTACTGAGGGAGCCCCGCACTGTCAGAGGGGCAGTACTGAGGGAGTGACGTACTGTCGGAGGGGCAGTACTGAGGGAGTGCTGCACTGTCGGAGGTGCAGTACTGAGGGAGTGACGTACTGTCGGATGGACAGTACTGAGTAAGTGCTGCACTGTCGGAGGGGCAGTACTGAGGGAGTGCCGTACTGTCGGAGTGGCAGTACTGAGGGAGTGACGTACTGTCGGAGGGGCAGTACTGAGGGAGTGACGTACTGTCGGAGGGGCAGTAGTGAGGGAGTGCCGTACTGTCGGAGTGGCAGTACTGAGGGAGTGACGTACTGTCGGAGGGGCAGTACTGAGGGAGTGACGTACTGTCGGAGGGGCAGTACTGAGGGAGTGACGTACTGTCGGAGGGGCAGTACTGAGGGAGTGACGTACTGTCGGAGGGGCAGTACTGAGGGAGTGACGTACTGTCGGAGGGGCAGTACTGACGGAGTGACGTACTGTCGGAGGGGCAGTACTGAGGGAGTGACGTACTGTCGGAAGGGCAGTACTGAGGGAGTGACGTTCTGTCGGAGGGGCAGTACTGAGGGAGTGACATACTGTCGGAGGGGTAGTATTGAGGGAGCGACGTACTGTCGGAGGGGAGGTACTCAGGCAGTGCCGTACTGTCGGGGGGGCAGTACTGAGGGAGTGACGTACTGTCGGAGGGGAGGTACTGAGGGAGTGACGTACTGTCGGAGGGGCGGTACTGAGGGACTGCCGTACTGTCGGAGGGGCGGTACTGAGGGAGTGCCGCACTGTCGGAGCGGCAGTAACGAGGGAGTGACGTACTGTCGGAGGGGCAGTACTGAGGGAGTGACGTGCTGTCGGAGGGGCAGTACTGAGGGAGTGACGCACAGTCGGAGGGGCAGTACTGAGGGAGTGACGTACTGTCGGAGGGGCGGTACTGAGAGAGTGCCATACTGTCGGAGGGGCAGTACTGAGGGAGTGACGTACTGTCGGAGGGGCAGTACTGAGGGAGTGCCGCACTGTTGGAGGGGCAGTACTGAGGGAGTGAGGCACTGTCGGAGGGGCAGTACTGAGGGAGTGACATACTGTCGGAGGGGCAGTACTGAGGGAGTGCTGCACTGTCGGAGGGGCAGTCCTGAGGGAGTGCCGTACTGTCGGAGGGGCAGTACTGAGGGAGTGACGTACTGTCGGAGGGGCAGTACTGAGGGAGTGACGTACTGTCGGAGGGGCAGTACTGAGGGAGCCCCGCACTGTCGGAGGGGCAGTACTGAGGGAGTGCCGTACTGTCGGAGGGGCAGTACTGAGGGAGTGACGTACTGTCGGAGGGGCAGTACTGAGGGAGTGCCGTACTGTCGGAGGGGCAGTACTGAGGGAGTGACGTACTGTCGGAGGGGCAGTACTGAGGGAGTGACGTACTGTCGGAAGGGCAGTACTGAGGGAGTGACGTACTGTCGGAGGGGCAGTACTGAGGGAGTGACATACTGTCGGAGGGGCAGTATTGAGGGAGCGACGTACTGTCGGAGGGGCAGTACTGAGGCAGTGCCGTACTGTCGGGGGGGCAGTATTGAGGGAGTGACGTACTGTCTGAGGGGCAGTACTGAGGGAGTGACGTACTGTCGGAAGGCCAGTACTGAGGGAGTGACGTACTGTCGGAGGGGCAGTACTGAGGGAGCGACGTACTGTCGGAGGGGCAGTACTGAGGGAGCGACGTACTGTCGTAGGGGCAGTACTGAGGCAGTGCCGTACTGTCGGGGGGGCAGTACTGAGGGAGTGACGTACTGTCGGAGAGGCAGTACTGAGGGAGTGCCGTACTGTCGGAGGGGCAGCACTGAGGGAGTGCCGTATTGCGCTGTCGGAGGGGAGTTACTGAGGGAGTGACGTACTGTCGGAGGGGCGGTACTGAGGGAGTGCCGTACTGTCGGAGGGGCGTACTGAGGGAGTGCCGCACTGTCGGAGGGGCAGTACTGAGGGAGTGACGCACTGTCGGAGGGGCAGTACTGAGGGAGTGACGTACTGTCGGAGGGGCAGTACTGAGGGAGTGCTGCACTGTCGGAGGGGCAGTACTGAGAGAGTGACGTACTGTCGGAGGGGCAGTACTGAGGGAGTGACGTACTGTCGGAGGGGCAGTACTGAGGGAGTGACGTACTGTCGGAGGGGCAGTACTGAGGGAGTGCCGCACTGTCGGAGGGGCAGTACTGAGGGAGTGCCGTACTGTCGGAGGGGCAGTACTGAGGGAGTGACGTACTGTCGGAGGGGCAGTACTGAGGGAGTGCCGTACTGTCGGAGGGGCAGTACTGAGGGAGCCCCGCACTGTCGGAGCGGCAGTACTGAGGGAGTGCCGTACTGTCGGAGGGGCAGTACTGAGGAATTGACGTACTGTCGGAGGGGCAGTACTGAGGGAGTGACGAACTGTCGGAGGGGCAGTACTGACGGAGTGACATACTGTCGGAGACGCAGTACTGAGGGAGTGACGTGCTGTCGGAGGTGCAGAACTGAGGGAGTGACGTACTGTCGGAGGGGCAGTACTGAGGGAGTGCCGCACTGTCGGAGGGGCAGTACTGAGGGAGTGCCGCACTGTCGGAGGGGCAGTACTGAGGGAGTGCCGCACTGTCGGAGGGGCAGTACTGAGGGAGTGACGTACTGTCGGAGGGACAGTACTGAGGGAGTGACGTACTGTCGGAAGGCCAGTACTGAGGGAGTGACGTGCTGTCGGAGGGGCAGTACTGAGGGAGTGATGCACTGTCGGAGAGGCAGTACTGAGGGAGTGACGTACTGTCGGAGGGGCGGTACTGAGAGAGTGCCGTACTGTCGGAGGGGCAGTACTGAGGGAGTGCTGCACTGTTGGTGGGGCAGTACTGAGGGAGTGATGCTCTGTCGGAGGGGCAGTACTGAGGGAGTGACGTACTGTCGGATGGACAGTACTGAGGAAGTGCTGCTATGTCGGAGGGGCAGTACTGAGGGAGTGCCGTACTGTCGGAGGGGCAGTACTGAGGGAGTGACGTACTGTCGGAGGGGCAGTACTGAGGGAGTGACGTACTGTCGGAGGGGCAGTACTGAGGGAGCCCCGCACTGTCAGAGGGGCAGTACTGAGGGAGTGACGTACTGTCGGAGGGGCAGTACTGAGGGAGTGACGTACTGTCGGAGGGGCAGTACTGAGGGAGTGCTGCACTGTCGGAGGTGCAGTACTGAGGGAGTGACGTACTGTCGGATGGACAGTACTGAGGAAGTGCTGCACAGTCGGAGGGACAGTACTGAGGGAGTGCCGTACTGTCGGAGTGGCAGTACTGAGGGAGTGACGTACTGTCGGAGGGGCAGTACTGAGGGAGTGACGCACTGTCGGAGGGGCAGTACTGAGGGAGTGCCGTACTGTCGGAGTGGCAGTACTGAGGGAGTGACGTACTGTCGGAGGGGCAGTACTGAGGGAGTGACGTACTGTCGGAGGGGCAGTACTGAGGGAGTGACGTACTGTCGGAGGGGCTGTACTGAGGCAGTGCCGTACTGTCGGGGGGGCAGTACTGAGGGAGTGACGTACTGTCAGAGGGGCAGTACTGAGGGAGTGACGTACTGTCGGAAGGCCAGTACTGAGGGAGTGACGTACTGTCGGAGGGGGAGTACTGAGGGAGTGACGTCCTGTCGGAGGGGCGGTACTGAGGGAGTGCCGGACTGTCGGAGGGGCAGTACTGAGGAAGTGACGCACTGTCGGAGGGGCAGTACTGAGGGAGTGACGTACTGTCGGAGGGGCAGTACTGAGGGAGTGCCGCACTGTCGGAGGGGCAGTACTGAGGGAGTGACGTACTGTCGGAGGGGCAGTACTGAGGGAGTGACGTACTGTCGGAGGTGCAGTACTGAGGGAGTGACGTACTGTCGGAGGGGCAGTACTGAGTGAGTGACGTACTGTCGGAGGGGCAGTACTGACGGAGTGACGTACTGTCGGAGGGGCAGTACTGAGGGAGTGACGTACTGCCGGAGGGGCAGTACTGAGAGAGACGTACTGTCGGAGGGGCAGTACTGAGGGAGTGACATACTGTCGGAGGGGCAGTACTGAGGGAGTGACGTACTGTCGGAGGGGCAGTACTGAGGGAGTGACGTACTGTCGGAGGTGCAGTACTGAGGGAGTGACGTACTGTCGGAGGGGCAGTACTGAGTGAGTGACGTACTGTCGGAGGGGCAGTACTGAGGGAGTGACGTACTGTCGGAGGGGCAGTACTGAGGGAGTGACGTACTGTCGGAGAGGCAGTACTGAGGGAGTGACGTACTGTCGGAGGGGCAGTACTGAGGGAGTGACGTACTGTCGGAGGGGCAGTACTGAGGGAGTGTAGTACTGTCGGAGGGGCAGTACTGAGGGAGTGACGTACTGTCGGAGGGGCAGTACTGAGGGAGTGCCGTACTGTCGGAGGGGCAGTAGTGAGGGAGTGACGTACTGCCGGAGGGGCAGTACTGAGAGAGATGTACTGTCGGAGGGCCAGTACTGAGGGAGTGCCGTACTGTCGGAGGGGCAGTGCTGAGGGACCCCGCACTGTCGGAGTGGCAGTACTGAGGGAGTGACGTACTGTCGGAGGGGCAGTACTGAGGGAGTGACGTACTGTCGGAGGGGCAGTACTGAGGGAGTGACGTACTGTCGGAGGGGCAGTACTGAGGGAGTGACGTACTGTCGGAAGGGCAGTACTGAGGGAGTGACGTTCTGTCGGAGGGGCAGTACTGAGGGAGTGACATACTGTCGGAGGGGTAGTATTGAGGGAGCGACGTACTGTCGGAGGGGAGGTACTGAGGCAGTGCCGTACTGTCGGGGGGGCAGTACTGAGGGAGTGACGTACTGTCGGAGGGGAGGTACTGAGGGAGTGACGTACTGTCGGAGGGGCAGTACTGAGGGAGTGCCGTACTGTCGGAGTGGCAGTACTGAGGGAGTGACGTACTGTCGGAGGGGCAGTACTGAGGGAGTGACGTACTGTCGGAGGGGCAGTACTGAGGGAGTGCCGTACTGTCGGAGTGGCAGTACTGAGGGAGTGACGTACTGTCGGAGGGGCAGTACTGAGGGAGTGACGTACTGTCGGAGGGGCAGTACTGAGGGAGTGACGTACTGTCGGAGGGTCTGTACTGAGGCAGTGCCGTACTGTCGGGGGGGCAGTACTGAGGGAGTGACGTACTGTCGGAGGGGCAGTACTGAGGGAGTGACGTACTGTCGGAAGGCCAGTACTGAGGGAGTGACGTACTGTCGGAGGGGGAGTACTGAGGGAGTGACGTCCTGTCGGAGGGGCAGTGCTGAGGGAGCGACGTACTGTCGGAGGGGCAGTATTGAGGGAGCGACGTACTGTCGGAGGGGCAGTACTGAGGCAGTGCCGTACTGTCGGGGGGGCAGTACTGAGGGAGTGACGTACTGTCGGAGGGGCAGTACTGAGGGAGTGCCGTACTGTCGGAGGGGCAGCACTGAGGGAGTGCCGTATTGCGCTGTCGGAGGGGAGTTACTGAGGGAATGCCGTACTGTCGGAGGGGCGGTACTGAGGGAGTGCCGGACTGTCGGAGGGGCAGTACTGAGGAAGTGACGCACTGTCGGAGGGGCAGTACTGAGGGAGTGACGTACTGTCGGAGGGGCAGTACTGAGGGAGTGCCGCACTGTCGGAGGGGCAGTACTGAGGGAGTGACGTACTGTCGGAGGGGCAGTACTGAGGGAGTGACGTACTGTCGGAGGGGCAGTACTGAGGGAGTGACGTACTGTCGGAGGGGCAGTACTGAGGGAGTGACGTACTGTTGGAGGGGCAGTACTGAGGGAGTGACGTACTGTCGGAAGGGCAGTACTGAGGGAGTGACGTACTGTCGGAGGGGCAGTACTGAGGGAGTGATGTACTGTCGGAGGGGCAGTACTGAGGGAATGCCGCACTGTCGGCGGGGCAGTACTGAGGCAGTGACGCACAGTCGGAGGGGCAGTACTGAGGGAGTGACGTACTGTCGGAGGGGCAGTACTGAGGGAGTGATGTACTGTCGGAAGGGCAGTACTGAGGGAGTGACGTACTGTCGGAGGGGCAGTACTGAGGGAGTGATGTACTGTCGGAGGGGCAGTACTGAGGGAGTGCCGCACTGTCGGAGGGGCTGTAATGAGGGAGTGCCGTACTGTCGGAAGGGCAGTACTGAGGGAGTGACGTACTGTCGGAGGGGCAGTACTGAGGGAGTGACATACTGTCGGAGGGGCAGTATTGAGGGAGCGACGTACTGTCGGAGGGGCAGTACTGAGGCAGTGCCGTACTGTCGGGGGGGCAGTATTGAGGGAGTGACGTACTGTCTGAGGGGCAGTACTGAGGGAGTGACGTACTGTCGGAAGGCCAGTACTGAGGGAGTGACGTACTGTCGGAGGGGCAGTACTGAGGGAGCGACGTACTGTCGGAGGGGCAGTACTGAGGGAGCGACGTACTGTCGGAGGGGCAGTACTGAGGCAGTGCCGTACTGTCGGGGGGGCAGTACTGAGGGAGTGACGTACTGTCGGAGGGGCAGTACTGAGGGAGTGCCGTACTGTCGGAGGGGCAGCACTGAGGGAGTGCCGTATTGCGCTGTCGGAGGGGAGTTACTGAGGGAGTGACGTACTGTCGGAGGGGCGGTACTGAGGGAGTGCCGTACTGTCGGAGGGGCGTACTGAGGGAGTGCCGCACTGTCGGAGGGGCAGTACTGAGGGAGTGACGCACTGTCGGAGGGGCAGTACTGAGGGAGTGACGTACTGTCGGAGGGGCAGTACTGAGGGAGTGCTGCACTGTCGGAGGGGCAGTACTGAGAGAGTGACGTACTGTCGGAGGGGCAGTACTGAGGGAGTGACGTACTGTCGGAGGGGCAGTACTGAGGGAGTGACGTACTGTCGGAGGGGCAGTACTGAGGGAGTGCCGCACTGTCGGAGGGGCAGTACTGAGGGAGTGCCGTACTGTCGGAGGGGCAGTACTGAGGGAGTGACGTACTGTCGGAGGGGCAGTACTGAGGGAGTGCCGTACTGTCGGAGGGGCAGTACTGAGGGAGCCCCGCACTGTCGGAGCGGCAGTACTGAGGGAGTGCCGTACTGTCGGAGGGGCAGTACTGAGGAATTGACGTACTGTCGGAGGGGCAGTACTGAGGGAGTGACGAACTGTCGGAGGGGCAGTACTGACGGAGTGACATACTGTCGGAGACGCAGTACTGAGGGAGTGACGTGCTGTCGGAGGTGCAGAACTGAGGGAGTGACATACTGTCGGAGGGGCAGTACTGAGGGAGTGCCGCACTGTCGGAGGGGCAGTACTGAGGGAGTGCCGCACTGTCGGAGGGGCAGTACTGAGGGAGTGCCGCACTGTCGGAGGGGCAGTACTGAGGGAGTGACGTACTGTCGGAGGGACAGTACTGAGGGAGTGACGTACTGTCGGAGGGGCAGTACTGAGGGAGTGACGTACTGTCGGAGGGGCGGTACTGAGAGAGTGCCGTACTGTCGGAGGGGCAGTACTGAGGGAGTGCTGCACTGTTGGAGGGGCAGTACTGAGGGAGTGATGCTCTGTCGGAGGGGCAGTACTGAGGGAGTGACGTACTGTCGGATGGACAGTACTGAGGAAGTGCTGCTATGTCGGAGGGGCAGTACTGAGGGAGTGCCGTACTGTCGGAGGGGCAGTACTGAGGGAGTGACGTACTGTCGGAGGGGCAGTACTGAGGGAGTGACGTACTGTCGGAGGGGCAGTACTGAGGGAGCCCCGCACTGTCAGAGGGGCAGTACTGAGGGAGTGACGTACTGTCGGAGGGGCAGTACTGAGGGAGTGACGTACTGTCGGAGGGGCAGTACTGAGGGAGTGCTGCACTGTCGGAGGTGCAGTACTGAGGGAGTGACGTACTGTCGGATGGACAGTACTGAGGAAGTGCTGCACTGTCGGAGGGGCAGTACTGAGGGAGTGACGTACTGTCGGAAGGGCAGTACTGAGGGAGTGACGTACTGTCGGAAGGGCAGTACTGAGGGAGTGACGTACTGTCGGAGGGGCAGTACTGAGGGAGTGCCGTACTGTCGGAGTGGCAGTACTGAGGGAGTGACGTACTGTCGGAGGGGCAGTACTGAGGGAGTGACGTACTGTCGGAGGGGCAGTACTGAGGGAGTGCCGTACTGTCGGAGTGGCAGTACTGAGGGAGTGACGTACTGTCGGAGGGGCAGTACTGAGGGAGTGACGTACTGTCGGAGGGGCAGTACTGAGGGAGTGACGTACTGTCGGAGGGTCTGTACTGAGGCAGTGCCGTACTGTCGGGGGGGCAGTACTGAGGGAGTGACGTACTGTCGGAGGGGCAGTACTGAGGGAGTGACGTACTGTCGGAAGGCCAGTACTGAGGGAGTGACGTACTGTCGGAGGGGGAGTACTGAGGGAGTGACGTACTGTCGGAGGGGCAGTGCTGAGGGAGTGACGTACTGTCGGAGGGGCAGTGCTGAGGGAGCGACGTACTGTCGGAGGGGCAGTATTGAGGGAGCGACGTACTGTCGGAGGGGCAGTACTGAGGCAGTGCCGTACTGTCGGGGGGGCAGTACTGAGGGAGTGACGTACTGTCGGAGGGGCAGTACTGAGGGAGTGCCGTACTGTCGGAGGGGCAGCACTGAGGGAGTGCCGTATTGCGCTGTCGGAGGGGAGTTACTGAGGGAATGCCGTACTGTCGGAGGGGCGGTACTGAGGGAGTGCCGGACTGTCGGAGGGGCAGTACTGAGGAAGTGACGCACTGTCGGAGGGGCAGTACTGAGGGAGTGACGTACTGTCGGAGGGGCAGTACTGAGGGAGTGCCGCACTGTCGGAGGGGCAGTACTGAGGGAGTGACGTACTGTCGGAGGGGCAGTACTGAGGGAGTGACGTACTGTCGGAGGGGCAGTACTGAGGGAGTGACGTACTGTCGGAGGGGCAGTACTGAGGGAGTGACGTACTGTTGGAGGGGCAGTACTGAGGGTGTGACGTACTGTCGGAAGGGCAGTACTGAGGGAGTGACGTACTGTCGGAGGGGCAGTACTGAGGGAGTGATGTACTGTCGGAGGGGCAGTACTGAGGGAATGCCGCACTGTCGGCGGGGCAGTACTGAGGCAGTGACGCACAGTCGGAGGGGCAGTACTGAGGGAGTGACGTACTGTCGGAGGGGCAGTACTGAGGGAGTGCTGCACTGTCGGAGGGGCAGTACTGAGGGAGTGCCGCACTGTCGGAGGGGCTGTAATGAGGGAGTGCCGTACTGTCGGAGGGGCAGTACTGAGGGAGTGCCGTCCTGTCGGAGGGGCAGTACTGAGGGAGTGCCGTCCTGTCGGAGGGGCAGTACTGAGGGAGTGACGTACTGTTGGAGGGGCAGCACTGAGGGAGTGACGTACTGTCGGAGGGGCAGTACTGAGGGAGCCCCGCACTGTCGGAGGGGCAGTACTGAGGGAGTGCCGTACTGTCGGAGGGGCAGTACTGAGGGATTGACGTACTGTCGGAGGGGCAGTACTGAGGGAGTGACGTACTGTCGGAGGGGCAGTACTGACGGAGTGACGTACTGTCGGAGAGGCTGTACTGAGGGAGTGACGTACTGTCGGAGGTGCAGAACTGAGGGAGTAACGTACTGTCGGAGGGGCAGTACTGAGGGAGTGCCGCACTGTCGGAGGGGCAGTACTGAGGGAGTGACGTACTGTCGGAGGGGCAGTACTGAGAGAGTGACGTACTGTCGGAAGGCCAGTACTGAGGGAGTGACGTACTGAGGGAGTGACGTACTGTCGGAGGGGCGGTACTGAGGGAGTGCCGTACTGTCGGAGGGGCAGTACTGAGGGAGTGACGTACTGTCGGAGGGGCAGTACTGAGGGAGTGCCGCACTGTCGGAGGGGCAGTACTGAGGGAGTGACGCACTGTCGGAGGGGCAGTACTGAGGGAGTGACGTACTGTCGGAGGGGCAGTACTGAGGGAGTGCTGCACTGTCGGAGGGGCAGTACTGAGGGAGTGCCGTACTGTCGGAGGGGCAGTACTGAGGGAGTGACGTACTGTCGGAGGGGCAGTACTGAGGGAGTGACGTACTGTCGGAGGGGCAGTACTGAGGGAGCCCCGCACTGTCGGAGGGGCAGTACTGAGGGAGTGCCGTACTGTCGGAGGGGCAGTACTGAGGGAGTGCCGTACTGTCGGAGGGGCAGTACTGAGGGAGTGACGTACTGTCGGAGGGGCAGTACTGAGGGAGTGACGTACTGTCGGAGGTGCAGTACTGAGGGAGTGACGTACTGTCGGAGGGGCAGTACTGAGTGAGTGACGTACTGTCGGAGGGGCAGTACTGAGGGAGTGACGTACTGTCGGAGGGGCAGTACTGAGGGAGTGACGTACTGCCGGAGGGGCAGTACTGAGAGAGACGTACTGTCGGAGGGGCAGTACTGAGGGAGTGACATACTGTCGGAGGGGCAGTACTGAGGGAGTGACGTACTGTCGGAGGGGCAGTACTGAGGGAGTGACGTACTGTCGGAGGTGCAGTACTGAGGGAGTGACGTACTGTCGGAGGGGCAGTACTGAGTGAGTGACGTACTGTCGGAGGGGCAGTACTGAGGGAGTGACGTACTGTCGGAGGGGCAGTACTGAGGGAGTGACGTACTGTCGGAGAGGCAGTACTGAGGGAGTGACGTACTGTCGGAGGGGCAGTACTGAGGGAGTGACGTACTGTCGGAGGGGCAGTACTGAGGGAGTGACGTACTGTCGGAGGGGCAGTACTGAGGGAGTGACGTACTGTCGGAGGGGCAGTACTGAGGGAGTGCCGTACTGTCGGAGGGGCAGTAGTGAGGGAGTGACGTACTGCCGGAGGGGCAGTACTGAGAGAGATGTACTGTCGGAGGGCCAGTACTGAGGGAGTGCCGTACTGTCGGAGGGGCAGTGCTGAGGGACCCCGCACTGTCGGAGGGGCAGTACTGAGGGAGTGACGTACTGTCGGAGGGGCAGTACTGAGGGAGTGACGTACTGTCGGAGGGGCAGTACTGAGGGAGTGCTGCACTGTCGGAGGGGCAGTACTGAGGGAGTGACGTACTGTCGGAGGGGCAGTACTGAGGGTGTGACGTACTGTCGGAAGGCCAGTACTGAGGGAGTGACGGACTGTCGGAGGGGCAGTACTGAGGGAGTGACGTACTGTCGGAAGGGCAGTACTGAGGGAGTGACGTACTGTCGGTGGGGCAGTACTGAGGGAGTGACGTACTGTCGGAGGGGCAGTATTGAGGGAGCGACGTACTGTCGGAGGGGCAGTACTGAGGGAGTGACGTACTGTCGGAGGGGCAGTACTGAGGGAGTGCCGCACTGTCGGAGGGGCAGTACTGAGGGAGTGCTGCACTGTCGGAGGGGCAGTACTGAGGGAGTGACGTACTGTCGGAGGGGCAGTACTGAGGGAGTGACGTACTGTCGGAAGGCCGGTACTGAGGGAGTGACGTAGTGTCGGAGGGGCAGTACTGAGGGAGTGACGCACTGTCGGAGGGGCAGTACTGAGGGAGTGACGTACTGTTGGAGGGGCAGTACTGAGGGTGTGACGTACTGTCGGAAGGCCAGTACTGAGGGAGTGACGGACTGTCGGAGGGGCAGTACTGAGGGAGTGACGTACTGTCGGAAGGGCAGTACTGAGGGAGTGACGTACTGTCGGAGGGGCAGTACTGAGGGAGTGCTGCACTGTCGGAGGGGCAGTACTGAGGGAGTGCCGTACTGTCGGAGGGGCAGTACTGAGGGAGTGACGTTATGTCGGAGGGGCAGTACTGAGGGAGTGACGTAATGTCGGAGGGGCAGTACTGAGGGAGCCCCGCATTGTCGGAGGGGCAGTACTGAGGGAGTGCCGTACTGTCGGAGGGGCAGTACTGAGGGAGTGACGTACTGTCGGAGGGGCAGTACTGAGGGAGTGACGTACTGTCGGAGGTGCAGTACTGAGGGAGTGACGTACTGTCGGAGGGGCAGTACTGAGGGAGTGACGTACTGTCGGAGGGGCAGTACTGAGGGAGTGACGTACTGTCGGAGGGGCAGTACTGAGGGAGTGACGTACTGTCGGAGAGGCAGTACTGAGGGAGTGACGTACTGTCGGAGGGGCAGTACTGAGGGAGTGACGTACTGTCGGAGGGGCAGTACTGAGGGACTGACGTACTGTCGGAGGGGCAGTACTGAGGGAGTGACGTACTGTCGGAGGGGCTGTAGTGAGGGAGTGACGTACTGTCGGAAGGGCAGTACTGAGGGAGTGACGTACTGTCGGAGGGGCAGTACTGAGGGAGTGACATACTGTCGGAGGGGCAGTACTGAGGGACTGACGTACTGTCGGAGGGGCAGTACTGAGGGAGTGACGTACTGTCGGAAGGCAAGTACTGAGTGAGTGACGTACTGTCGGAGGGGCAGTACTGAGGGAGTGACGTACTGTCGGAGGGGCAGTACTGAGGGAGCGACGTACTGTCGGAGGGGCAGTATTGAGGGAGCGACGTACTGTCGGAGGGGCAGTACTGATGCAGTGCTGTACTGTCGGAGGGGCAGTACTGAGGGAGTGCCATACTGTCGGAGGGGCAGCACTGAGGGAGTGCCGTACTGTCGGAGGGGCAGTACTGAGGGAGTGACGTACTGTCGGATGGGCGGTACTGAGGGAGTGCCGTACTGTCGGAGGGGCGGTACTGAGGGAGTGCCGCACTGTCGGAGGGGCGGTACTGAGGGAGTGACGTACTGTCGGAGGGGCAGTACTGAGGGAGTGACGTACTGTCGGAGGGGCAGTACTGAGGGAGTGACGTACTGTCGGAGGGGCAGTACTGAGGGAGTGACGTACTGTCGGAGTGGCAGTACTGAGGGAGTGACGTACTGTCGGAGGGGCAGTACTGACGGAGTGACGTACTGTCGGAGAGGCAGTACTGAGGGAGTGACGTACTGTCGGAGGTGCAGAACTGAGGGAGTGACGTACTGTCGGAGGGGCAGTACTGAGGGAGTGACGTACTGTCGGAGGGGCAGTACTGAGGGAGTGACGTACTGTCGGAGGGGCAGTACTGAGGGAGTGACGTACTGTCGGAGGGGCAGTACTGAGGGAGTGACGTACTGTCGGAGAGGCAGTACTGAGGGAGTGACGTACTGTCGGAGGGGCAGTACTGAGGGAGTGACGTACTGTCGGAGGGGCAGTACTGAGGGACTGACGTACTGTCGGAGGGGCAGTACTGAGGGAGTGACGTACTGTCGGAGGGGCTGTAGTGAGGGAGTGACGTACTGTCGGAAGGGCAGTACTGAGGGAGTGACGTACTGTCGGAGGGGCAGTACTGAGGGAGTGACATACTGTCGGAGGGGCAGTACTGAGGGACTGACGTACTGTCGGAGGGGCAGTACTGAGGGAGTGACGTACTGTCGGAAGGCAAGTACTGAGTGAGTGACGTACTGTCGGAGGGGCAGTACTGAGGGAGTGACGTACTGTCGGAGGGGCAGTACTGAGGGAGCGACGTACTGTCGGAGGGGCAGTATTGAGGGAGCGACGTACTGTCGGAGGGGCAGTACTGATGCAGTGCTGTACTGTCGGAGGGGCAGTACTGAGGGAGTGCCATACTGTCGGAGGGGCAGCACTGAGGGAGTGCCGTACTGTCGGAGGGGCAGTACTGAGGGAGTGACGTACTGTCGGATGGGCGGTACTGAGGGAGTGCCGTACTGTCGGAGGGGCGGTACTGAGGGAGTGCCGCACTGTCGGAGGGGCGGTACTGAGGGAGTGACGTACTGTCGGAGGGGCAGTACTGAGGGAGTGACGTACTGTCGGAGGGGCAGTACTGAGGGAGTGACGTACTGTCGGAGGGGCAGTACTGAGGGAGTGACGTACTGTCGGAGTGGCAGTACTGAGGGAGTGACGTACTGTCGGAGGGGCAGTACTGACGGAGTGACGTACTGTCGGAGAGGCAGTACTGAGGGAGTGACGTACTGTCGGAGGTGCAGAACTGAGGGAGTGACGTACTGTCGGAGGGGCAGTACTGAGGGAGTGACGTACTGTCGGAGGGGCAGTACTGAGGGAGTGACGTACTGTCGGAGGGGCAGTACTGAGGGAGCCCCGCACTGTCGGAGGGGCAGTACTGAGGGAGTGCCGTACTGTCGGAGGGGCAGTACTGAGGGAGTGACGTACTGTCGGAGGGGCAATACTGAGGGAGTGACGTACTGTCGGAGGGGCAGTACTGAGGGAGTGCTGCACTGTCGGAGGGGCAGTACTGAGGGAGTGCCGTACTGTCGGAGGGGCAGTACTGAGGGAGTGACGTACTGTCGGAGGGGCAGTACTGAGGGAGTGACGTACTGTCGGAGGGGCAGTACTGAGGGAGCCCCGCACTGTCGGAGGGGCAGTACTGAGGGAGTGCCGTACTGTCGGAGGGGCAGTACTGAGGGAGTGACGTACTGTCGGATGGGCAGTACTGAGGGAGTGACGTACTGTCGGAGGTGCAGTACTGAGGGAGTGACGTACTGTCGGAGGGGCAGTACTGAGTGAGTGACGTACTGTCGGAGGGGCAGTACTGAGGGAGTGACGTACTGTCGGAGGGGCAGTACTGAGGGAGTGACGTACTGTCGGAGAGTCAGTACTGAGGGAGTGACGTACTGTCGGAGGGGCAGTACTGAGGGAGTGACGTACTGTCGGAGGGGCAGTACTGAGGGAGTGCCGCACTGTCGGAGGGGCAGTACTGAGGGAGTGACGTACTGTCGGAGGGGCAGTACTGAGGGAGTGACGTACTGTCGGAGGTGCAGTACTGAGGGAGTGACGTACTGTCGGAGGGGCAGTACTGAGGGAGTGACGTACTGTCGGAGGGGCAGTACTGAGGGATTGACGTACTGTCGGAGTGGCAGTACTGAGGGAGTGACGTACTGTCGGAGGGGCAGTACTGACGGAGTGACGTACTGTCGGAGAGGCAGTACTGAGGGAGTGACGTACTGTCGGAGGTGCAGAACTGAGGGAGTGACGTACTGTCGGAGGGGCAGTACTGAGGGAGTGCCGCACTGTCGGAGGGGCAGTACTGAGGGAGTGACGTACTGTCGGAGGGGCAGTACTGAGGGAGTGACGTACTGTCAGAGGGGCAGTACTGAGGGAGCCCCGCACTGTCGGAGGGGCAGTACTGAGGGAGTGCCGTACTGTCGGAGGGGCAGTACTGAGGGAGTGACGTACTGTCGGAGGGGCAGTACTGAGGGAGTGACGTACTGTCAGAGGGGCAGTACTGAGGGAGTGCTGCACTGTCGGAGGGGCAGTACTGAGGGAGTGCCGTACTGTCGGAGGGGCAGTACTGAGGGAGTGACGTACTGTCGGAGGGGCAGTACTGAGGGAGTGCCGTACTGTCGGAGGGGCAGTACTGAGGGAGTGACATACTGTCGGAGGGGCAGTACTGAGGGAGTGACGTACTGTCGGAGGTGCAGTACTGAGGGAGTGACGTACTGTCGGAGGGGCAGTACTGAGTGAGTGACGTACTGTCGGAGGGGCAGTACTGAGGGAGTGACGTACTGTCGGAGGGGCAGTACTGAGGGAGTGACGTACTGTCGGAGAGGCAGTACTGAGGGAGTGACGTACTGTCGGAGGGGCAGTACTGAGGGAGTGACGTACTGTCGGAGGGGCAGTACTGAGGGAGTGACGTACTGTCGGAGGGGCAGTACTGAGGGAGTGACGTACTGTCGGAGGGGCAGTACTGAGGGAGTGCCGTACTGTCGGAGGGGCAGTACTGAGGGAGTGACGTACTGCCGGAGGGGCAGTACTGAGAGAGACGTACTGTCGGAGGGCCAGTACTGAGGGAGTGCCGTACTGTCGGAGGGGCAGTGCTGAGGGACCCCGCACTGTCGGAGGGGCAGTACTGAGGGAGTGCCATACTGTCAGGGGGGGCAGTACTGAGGGAGTGACGTACTGTCGGAGGGGCAGTACTGAGGGAGCGACGTACTGTCGAAGGGGCAGTATTGAGGGAGCGACGTACTGTCGGAGTGGCAGTACTGAGGCAGTGCTGTACTGTCGGAGGGGCAGTACTGAGGGAGTGCCGTACTGTCGGAGGGGCAGCACTGAGGGAGTGCCGTATTGCGCTGTCGGAGGGGAGGTACTGAGGGAGTGACGTACTGTCGGAGGGGCGGTACTGAGGGAGTGCCGTACTGTCGGAGGGGCAGTACTGAGGGAGTGACGTACTGTCGGAAGGCCAATACTGAGGGAGTGACGTACTGTCGGAGGGGCAGTACTGAGGGAGTGACGCACTGTCGGAGGGGCAGTACGGAGGGAGTGACGTACTGTCGGAGGGGCAGTACTGAGGGAGTGACATACTGTCGGAGGGGCGGTACTGAGGGAGTGCCGTACTGTCGGAGGGGCAGTACTGAGGGAGTGACGCACTGTCGGAGGGGCAGTACTGAGGGAGTGCCGCACTGTCGGAGGGGCAGTACTGAGGGAGTGACGCACTGTCGGAGGGGCAGTACTGAGGGAGTGCCGCACTGTCGGAGGGGCAGTACTGAGGGAGTGCCGTACTGTCGGAGGGGCAGTACTGAGGGAGTGACGTACTGTCGGAGGGGCAGTACTGACGGAGTGACGTACTGTCGGAGAGGCAGTACTGAGGGAGTGACGTACTGTCGGAGGTGCAGAACTGAGGGAGTGACGTACTGTCGGAGGGGCAGTACTGAGGGAGTGACGTACTGTCGGAGGGGCAGTACTGAGGGAGTGACGTACTGTCGGAGGGGCAGTACTGAGGGAGCCCCGCACTGTCGGAGGGGCAGTACTGAGGGAGTGCCGTACTGTCGGAGGGGCAGTACTGAGGGAGTGACGTACTGTCGGAGGGGCAATACTGAGGGAGTGACGTACTGTCGGAGGGGCAGTACTGAGGGAGTGCTGCACTGTCGGAGGGGCAGTACTGAGGGAGTGCCGTACTGTCGGAGGGGCAGTACTGAGGGAGTGACGTACTGTCGGAGGGGCAGTACTGAGGGAGTGACGTACTGTCGGAGGGGCAGTACTGAGGGAGCCCCGCACTGTCGGAGGGGCAGTACTGAGGGAGTGCCGTACTGTCGGAGGGGCAGTACTGAGGGAGTGACGTACTGTCGGATGGGCAGTACTGAGGGAGTGACGTACTGTCGGAGGTGCAGTACTGAGGGAGTGACGTACTGTCGGAGGGGCAGTACTGAGTGAGTGACGTACTGTCGGAGGGGCAGTACTGAGGGAGTGACGTACTGTCGGAGGGGCAGTACTGAGGGAGTGACGTACTGTCGGAGAGTCAGTACTGAGGGAGTGACGTACTGTCGGAGGGGCAGTACTGAGGGAGTGACGTACTGTCGGAGGGGCAGTACTGAGGGAGTGCCGCACTGTCGGAGGGGCAGTACTGAGGGAGTGACGTACTGTCGGAGGGGCAGTACTGAGGGAGTGACGTACTGTCGGAGGTGCAGTACTGAGGGAGTGACGTACTGTCGGAGGGGCAGTACTGAGGGAGTGACGTACTGTCGGAGGGGCAGTACTGAGGGATTGACGTACTGTCGGAGTGGCAGTACTGAGGGAGTGACGTACTGTCGGAGGGGCAGTACTGACGGAGTGACGTACTGTCGGAGAGGCAGTACTGAGGGAGTGACGTACTGTCGGAGGTGCAGAACTGAGGGAGTGACGTACTGTCGGAGGGGCAGTACTGAGGGAGTGCCGCACTGTCGGAGGGGCAGTACTGAGGGAGTGACGTACTGTCGGAGGGGCAGTACTGAGGGAGTGACGTACTGTCAGAGGGGCAGTACTGAGGGAGCCCCGCACTGTCGGAGGGGCAGTACTGAGGGAGTGCCGTACTGTCGGAGGGGCAGTACTGAGGGAGTGACGTACTGTCGGAGGGGCAGTACTGAGGGAGTGACGTACTGTCAGAGGGGCAGTACTGAGGGAGTGCTGCACTGTCGGAGGGGCAGTACTGAGGGAGTGCCGTACTGTCGGAGGGGCAGTACTGAGGGAGTGACGTACTGTCGGAGGGGCAGTACTGAGGGAGTGCCGTACTGTCGGAGGGGCAGTACTGAGGGAGTGACATACTGTCGGAGGGGCAGTACTGAGGGAGTGACGTACTGTCGGAGGTGCAGTACTGAGGGAGTGACGTACTGTCGGAGGGGCAGTACTGAGTGAGTGACGTACTGTCGGAGGGGCAGTACTGAGGGAGTGACGTACTGTCGGAGGGGCAGTACTGAGGGAGTGACGTACTGTCGGAGAGGCAGTACTGAGGGAGTGACGTACTGTCGGAGGGGCAGTACTGAGGGAGTGACGTACTGTCGGAGGGGCAGTACTGAGGGAGTGACGTACTGTCGGAGGGGCAGTACTGAGGGAGTGACGTACTGTCGGAGGGGCAGTACTGAGGGAGTGCCGTACTGTCGGAGGGGCAGTACTGAGGGAGTGACGTACTGCCGGAGGGGCAGTACTGAGAGAGACGTACTGTCGGAGGGCCAGTACTGAGGGAGTGCCGTACTGTCGGAGGGGCAGTGCTGAGGGACCCCGCACTGTCGGAGGGGCAGTACTGAGGGAGTGCCATACTGTCAGGGGGGGCAGTACTGAGGGAGTGACGTACTGTCGGAGGGGCAGTACTGAGGGAGCGACGTACTGTCGAAGGGGCAGTATTGAGGGAGCGACGTACTGTCGGAGTGGCAGTACTGAGGCAGTGCTGTACTGTCGGAGGGGCAGTACTGAGGGAGTGCCGTACTGTCGGAGGGGCAGCACTGAGGGAGTGCCGTATTGCGCTGTCGGAGGGGAGGTACTGAGGGAGTGACGTACTGTCGGAGGGGCGGTACTGAGGGAGTGCCGTACTGTCGGAGGGGCAGTACTGAGGGAGTGACGTACTGTCGGAAGGCCAATACTGAGGGAGTGACGTACTGTCGGAGGGGCAGTACTGAGGGAGTGACGCACTGTCGGAGGGGCAGTACGGAGGGAGTGACGTACTGTCGGAGGGGCAGTACTGAGGGAGTGACATACTGTCGGAGGGGCGGTACTGAGGGAGTGCCGTACTGTCGGAGGGGCAGTACTGAGGGAGTGACGCACTGTCGGAGGGGCAGTACTGAGGGAGTGCCGCACTGTCGGAGGGGCAGTACTGAGGGAGTGACGCACTGTCGGAGGGGCAGTACTGAGGGAGTGCCGCACTGTCGGAGGGGCAGTACTGAGGGAGTGCCGTACTGTCGGAGGGGCAGTACTGAGGGAGTGACGTACTGTCGGAGGGGCAGTACTGAGGGAGTGACGTACTGTCGGAGGGGCAGTACTGAGGGAGCCCCGCACTGTAGGAGGGGCAGTACTGAGGGAGTGCCGTACTGTCGGAGGGGCAGTACTGAGGGAGTGACGTACTGTCGGAGGGGCAGTACTGAGGGAGTGACGTACTGTCGGAGGTGCAGTACTGAGGGAGTGACGTACTGTCGGAGGGGCAGTACTGAGTGAGTGACGTACTGTCGGAGGGGCAGTACTGAGGGAGTGACGTACTGTCGGAGGGGCAGTACTGAGGGAGTGACGTACTGCCGGAGGGGCAGTACTGAGAGAGACGTACTGTCGGAGGGGCAGTACTGAGGGAGTGACATACTGTCGGAGGGGCAGTACTGAGGGAGTGACGTACTGTCGGAGGGGCAGTACTGAGGGAGTGACGTACTGTCGGAGGTGCAGTACTGAGGGAGTGACGTACTGTCGGAGGGGCAGTTCTGAGTGAGTGACGTACTGTCGGAGGGGCAGTACTGAGGGAGTGACGTACTGTCGGAGGGGCAGTACTGAGGGAGTGACGTACTGTCGGAGAGGCAGTACTGAGGGAGTGACGTACTGTCGGAGGGGCAGTACTGAGGGAGTGACATACTGTCGGAGGGGCAGTACTGAGGGAGTGACGTACTGTCGGAGGGGCAGTACTGAGGGAGTGACGTACTGTCGGAGGGGCAGTACTGAGGGAGTGCCGTACTGTCGGAGGGGCAGTAGTGAGGGAGTGACGTACTGCCGGAGGGGCAGTACTGAGAGAGACGTACTGTCGGAGGGCCAGGACTGAGGGAGTGCCGTACTGTCGGAGGGGCAGTGCTGAGGGACCCCGCACTGTCGGAGGGGCAGTACTGAGGGAGTGACGTACTGTCGGAGGGGCAGTACTGAGGGAGTGACGTACTGTCGGAGGGGCAGTACTGAGGGAGTGCTGCACTGTCGGAGGGGCAGTACTGAGGGAGTGACGTACTGTCGGAGGGGCAGTACTGAGGGAGTGACGTACTGTCGGAAGGCCAGTACTGAGGGAGTGACGGACTGTCGGAGGGGCAGTACTGAGGGAGTGACGTACTGTCGCAAGGGCAGTACTGAGGGAGTGACGTACTGTCGGTGGGGCAGTACTGAGGGAGTGACGTACTGTCGGAGGGGTAGTATTGAGGGAGCGACGTACTGTCGGAGGGGCAGTACTGAGGGAGTGACGTACTGTCGGAGGGGCAGTACTGAGGGAGTGCCGCACTGTCGGAGGGGCAGTACTGAGGGAGTGATGCACTGTCGGAGGGGCAGTACTGAGGGAGTGCCGTACTGTCGGAGGGGCAGTACTGAGGGAGTGACGTACTGTCGGAGGGGTAGTACTGAGGGAGTGACGTACTGTCGGAAGGGCAGCACTGAGGGAGTGACGTACTGTCGGCGGGGCAGTACTGAGGGAGTGACGTACTGTCGGAGGGGCAGTATTGAGGGAGCGACGTACTGTCGGAGGGGCAGTACTGAGGGAGTGACGTACTGTCGGAGGGGCAGTACTGAGGGAGTGCCGCACTGTCGGAGGGGCAGTACTGAGGGAGTGCTGCACTGTCGGAGGGGCAGTACTGAGGGAGTGACGTACTGTCGGAGGGGCAGTACTGAGGGAGTGACGCACTGTCGGAGGGGCAGTACTGAGGGAGTGACGTACTGTCGGAGGGGCAGTACTGAGTGAGTGACGTACTGTCGGAGGGGCAGTACTGAGGGAGTGACGTACTGTCGGAGGGGCAGTACTGAGGGAGTGACGTACTGTCGGAGAGGCAGTACTGAGGGAGTGACGTACTGTCGGAGGGGCAGTACTGAGGGAGTGACATACTGTCGGAGGGGCAGTACTGAGGGAGTGACGTACTGTCGGAGGGGCAGTACTGAGGAAGTGACGTACTGTCGGAGGGGCAGTACTGAGGGAGCGACGTACTGTCGGAGGGGCAGTATTGAGGGAGCGACGTACTGTCGGAGGGGCAGTACTGATGCAGTGCTGTACTGTCGGAGGGGCAGTACTGAGGGAGTGCCATACTGTCGGAGGGGCAGCACTGAGGGAGTGCCGTACTGTCGGAGGGGCAGTACTGAGGGAGTGACGTACTGTCGGATGGGCGGTACTGAGGGAGTGCCGTACTGTCGGAGGGGCGGTACTGAGGGAGTGCCGCACTGTCGGAGGGGCGGTACTGAGGGAGTGACGTACTGTCGGAGGGGCAGTACTGAGGGAGTGACGTACTGTCGGAGGGGCAGTACTGAGGGAGTGACGTACTGTCGGAGGGGCAGTACTGAGGGAGTGACGTACTGTCGGAGTGGCAGTACTGAGGGAGTGACGTACTGTCGGAGGGGCAGTACTGACGGAGTGACGTACTGTCGGAGAGGCAGTACTGAGGGAGTGACGTACTGTCGGAGGTGCAGAACTGAGGGAGTGACGTACTGTCGGAGGGGCAGTACTGAGGGAGTGACGTACTGTCGGAGGGGCAGTACTGAGGGAGTGACGTACTGTCGGAGGGGCAGTACTGAGGGAGCCCCGCACTGTCGGAGGGGCAGTACTGAGGGAGTGCCGTACTGTCGGAGGGGCAGTACTGAGGGAGTGACGTACTGTCGGAGGGGCAATACTGAGGGAGTGACGTACTGTCGGAGGGGCAGTACTGAGGGAGTGCTGCACTGTCGGAGGGGCAGTACTGAGGGAGTGCCGTACTGTCGGAGGGGCAGTACTGAGGGAGTGACGTACTGTCGGAGGGGCAGTACTGAGGGAGTGACGTACTGTCGGAGGGGCAGTACTGAGGGAGCCCCGCACTGTCGGAGGGGCAGTACTGAGGGAGTGCCGTACTGTCGGAGGGGCAGTACTGAGGGAGTGACGTACTGTCGGATGGGCAGTACTGAGGGAGTGACGTACTGTCGGAGGTGCAGTACTGAGGGAGTGACGTACTGTCGGAGGGGCAGTACTGAGTGAGTGACGTACTGTCGGAGGGGCAGTACTGAGGGAGTGACGTACTGTCGGAGGGGCAGTACTGAGGGAGTGACGTACTGTCGGAGAGTCAGTACTGAGGGAGTGACGTACTGTCGGAGGGGCAGTACTGAGGGAGTGACGTACTGTCGGAGGGGCAGTACTGAGGGAGTGCCGCACTGTTGGAGGGGCAGTACTGAGGGAGTGACGTACTGTCGGAGGGGCAGTACTGAGGGAGTGACGTACTGTCGGAGGTGCAGTACTGAGGGAGTGACATACTGTCGGAGGGGCAGTACTGAGGGAGTGACGTACTGTCGGAGGGGCAGTACTGAGGGAGTGACGTACTGTCGGAGGTGCAGTACTGAGGGAGTGACGTACTGTCGGAGGGGCAGTTCTGAGTGAGTGACGTACTGTCGGAGGGGCAGTACTGAGGGAGTGACGTACTGTCGGAGGGGCAGTACTGAGGGAGTGACGTACTGTCGGAGAGGCAGTACTGAGGGAGTGACGTACTGTCGGAGGGGCAGTACTGAGGGAGTGACATACTGTCGGAGGGGCAGTACTGAGGGAGTGACGTACTGTCGGTGGGGCAGTACTGAGGGAGTGACGTACTGTCGGAGGGGCAGTACTGAGGGAGTGCCGTACTGTCGGAGGGGCAGTAGTGAGGGAGTGACGTACTGCCGGAGGGGCAGTACTGAGAGAGACGTACTGTCGGAGGGCCAGGACTGAGGGAGTGCCGTACTGTCGGAGGGGCAGTGCTGAGGGACCCCGCACTGTCGGAGGGGCAGTACTGAGGGAGTGACGTACTGTCGGAGGGGCAGTACTGAGGGAGTGACGTACTGTCGGAGGGGCAGTACTGAGGGAGTGCTGCACTGTCGGAGGGGCAGTACTGAGGGAGTGACGTACTGTCGGAGGGGCAGTACTGAGGGAGTGACGTACTGTCGGAAGGCCAGTACTGAGGGAGTGACGGACTGTCGGAGGGGCAGTACTGAGGGAGTGACGTACTGTCGCAAGGGCAGTACTGAGGGAGTGACGTACTGTCGGTGGGGCAGTACTGAGGGAGTGACGTACTGTCGGAGGGGTAGTATTGAGGGAGCGACGTACTGTCGGAGGGGCAGTACTGAGGGAGTGACGTACTGTCGGAGGGGCAGTACTGAGGGAGTGCCGCACTGTCGGAGGGGCAGTACTGAGGGAGTGATGCACTGTCGGAGGGGCAGTACTGAGGGAGTGCCGTACTGTCGGAGGGGCAGTACTGAGGGAGTGACGTACTGTCGGAGGGGTAGTACTGAGGGAGTGACGTACTGTCGGAAGGGCAGCACTGAGGGAGTGACGTACTGTCGGCGGGGCAGTACTGAGGGAGTGGCGTACTGTCGGAGGGGCAGTATTGAGGGAGCGACGTACTGTCGGAGGGGCAGTACTGAGGGAGTGACGTACTGTCGGAGGGGCAGTACTGAGGGAGTGCCGCACTGTCGGAGGGGCAGTACTGAGGGAGTGCTGCACTGTCGGAGGGGCAGTACTGAGGGAGTGACGTACTGTCGGAGGGGCAGTACTGAGGGAGTGACGCACTGTCGGAGGGGCAGTACTGAGGGAGTGACGTACTGTCGGAGGGGCAGTACTGAGTGAGTGACGTACTGTCGGAGGGGCAGTACTGAGGGAGTGACGTACTGTCGGAGGGGCAGTACTGAGGGAGTGACGTACTGTCGGAGAGGCAGTACTGAGGGAGTGACGTACTGTCGGAGGGGCAGTACTGAGGGAGTGACATACTGTCGGAGGGGCAGTACTGAGGGAGTGACGTACTGTCGGAGGGGCAGTACTGAGGAAGTGACGTACTGTCGGAGGGGCAGTACTGAGGGAGTGACGTACTGTCGGAGGGGCAGTACTGAGGGAGTGCCGTACTGTCGGAGGGGCAGTACTGAGGGAGTGACGTACTGCCGGAGGGGCAGTACTGAGAGAGACGTACTGTCGGAGGGCCAGTACTGAGGGAGTGCCGTACTGTCGGAGGGGCAGTGCTGAGGGACCCCGCACTGTCGGAGGGGCAGTACTGAGGGAGTGCCATACTGTCAGGGGGGGCAGTACTGAGGGAGTGACGTACTGTCGGAGGGGCAGTACTGAGGGAGCGACGTACTGTCGAAGGGGCAGTATTGAGGGAGCGACGTACTGTCGGAGTGGCAGTACTGAGGCAGTGCTGTACTGTCGGAGGGGCAGTACTGAGGGAGTGCCGTACTGTCGGAGGGGCAGCACTGAGGGAGTGCCGTATTGCGCTGTCGGAGGGGAGGTACTGAGGGAGTGACGTACTGTCGGAGGGGCGGTACTGAGGGAGTGCCGTACTGTCGGAGGGGCAGTACTGAGGGAGTGACGTACTGTCGGAAGGCCAGTACTGAGGGAGTGACGTACTGTCGGAGGGGCAGTACTGAGGGAGTGACGCACTGTCGGAGGGGCAGTACTGAGGGAGTGACGTACTGTCGGAGGGGCAGTACTGAGGGAGTGACATACTGTCGGAGGGGCGGTACTGAGAGAGTGCCGTACTGTCGGAGGGGCAGTACTGAGGGAGTGACGCACTGTCGGAGGGGCAGTACTGAGGGAGTGCCGCACTGTCGGAGGGGCAGTACTAAGGGAGTGACGCACTGTCGGAGGGGCAGTACTGAGGGAGTGCCGCACTGTCGGAGGGGCAGTACTGAGGGAGTGCCGTACTGTCGGAGGGGCAGTACTGAGGGAGTGACGTACTGTCGGAGGGGCAGTACTGAGGGAGTGACGTACTGTCGGAGGGGCAGTACTGAGGGAGCCCCGCACTGTAGGAGGGGCAGTACTGAGGGAGTGCCGTACTGTCGGAGGGGCAGTACTGAGGGAGTGACGTACTGTCGGAGGGGCAGTACTGAGGGAGTGACGTACTGTCGGAGGTGCAGTACTGAGGGAGTGACGTACTGTCGGAGGGGCAGTACTGAGTGAGTGACGTACTGTCGGAGGGGCAGTACTGAGGGAGTGACGTACTGTCGGAGGGGCAGTACTGAGGGAGTGCTGCACTGTCGGAGGGGCAGTACTGAGGGAGTGACGTACTGTCGGAGGGGCAGTACTGAGGGAGTGACGTACTGTCGGAAGGCCAGTACTGAGGGAGTGACGGACTGTCGGAGGGGCAGTACTGAGGGAGTGACGTACTGTCGGAAGGGCAGTACTGAGGGAGTGACGTACTGTCGGTGGGGCAGTACTGAGGGAGTGACGTACTGTCGGAGGGGCAGTATTGAGGGAGCGACGTACTGTCGGAGGGGCAGTACTGAGGGAGTGACGTACTGTCGGAGGGGCAGTACTGAGGGAGTGCCGCACTGTCGGAGGGGCAGTACTGAGGGAGTGCTGCACTGTCGGAGGGGCAGTACTGAGGGAGTGACGTACTGTCGGAGGGGCAGTACTGAGGGAGTGACGCACTGTCGGAGGGGCAGTACTGACGGAGTGACGTACTGTCGGAGGGGCGGTACTGAGGGAGTGACGTACTGTCGGAGGGGCGGTACTGAGGGAGTGCCGTACTGTCGGAGGGGCAGTACTGAGGGAGTGACGTACTGTCGGAGGGGCAGTACTGAGGGAGTGCCGCACTGTCGGAGGGGCAGTACTGAGGGAGTGATGCACTGTCGGAGGGGCAGTACTGAGGGAGTGCCGTACTGTCGGAGGGGCAGTACTGAGGGAGTGACGTACTGTCGGAGGGGTAGTACTGAGGGAGTGACGTACTGTCGGAAGGGCAGCACTGAGGGAGTGACGTACTGTCGGTGGGGCAGTACTGAGGGAGTGACGTACTGTCGGAGGGGCAGTATTGAGGGAGCGACGTACTGTCGGAGGGGCAGTACTGAGGGAGTGACGTACTGTCGGAGGGGCAGTACTGAGGGAGTGCCGCACTGTCGGAGGGGCAGTACTGAGGGAGTGCTGCACTGTCGGAGGGGCAGTACTGAGGGAGTGATGTACTGTCGGAGGGGCAGTACTGAGGGAGTGACGCACTGTCGGAGGGGCAGTACTGAGGGAGTGACGTACTGTCGGAGGAGCAGTACTGAGTGAGTGACGTACTGTCGGAGGGGCAGTACTGAGGGAGTGACGTACTGTCGGAGGGGCAGTACTGAGGGAGTGACCTACTGTCGGAGAGGCAGTACTGAGGGAGTGACGTACTGTCGGAGGGGCAGTACTGAGGGAGTGACGTACTGTCGGAGGGGCAGTACTGAGGGAGTGACGTACTGTCGGAGGGGCAGTACTGAGGGAGTGACGTACTGTCGGAGGGGCAGTACTGAGGGAGTGCCGTACTGTCGGAGGGGCAGTACTGAGGGAGTGACGTACTGCCGGAGGGGCAGTACTGAGAGAGACGTACTGTCGGAGGGCCAGTACTGAGGGAGTGCCGTACTGTCGGAGGGGCAGTGCTGAGGGACCCCGCACTGTCGGAGGGGCAGTACTGAGGGAGTGCCATACTGTCAGGGGGGGCAGTACTGAGGGAGTGACGTACTGTCGGAGGGGCAGTACTGAGGGAGCGACGTACTGTCGAAGGGGCAGTATTGAGGGAGCGACGTACTGTCGGAGTGGCAGTACTGAGGCAGTGCTGTACTGTCGGAGGGGCAGTACTGAGGGAGTGCCGTACTGTCGGAGGGGCAGCACTGAGGGAGTGCCGTATTGCGCTGTCGGAGGGGAGGTACTGAGGGAGTGACGTACTGTCGGAGGGGCGGTACTGAGGGAGTGCCGTACTGTCGGAGGGGCAGTACTGAGGGAGTGACGTACTGTCGGAAGGCCAGTACTGAGGGAGTGACGTACTGTCGGAGGGGCAGTACTGAGGGAGTGACATACTGTCGGAGGGGCGGTACTGAGGGAGTGCCGTACTGTCGGAGGGGCAGTACTGAGGGAGTGACGCACTGTCGGAGGGGCAGTACTGAGGGAGTGCCGCACTGTCGGAGGGGCAGTACTGAGGGAGTGACGCACTGTCGGAGGGGCAGTACTGAGGGAGTGCCGCACTGTCGGAGGGGCAGTACTGAGGGAGTGCCGTACTGTCGGAGGGGCAGTACTGAGGGAGTGACGTACTGTCGGAGGGGCAGTACTGAGGGAGTGACGTACTGTCGGAGGGGCAGTACTGAGGGAGCCCCGCACTGTAGGAGGGGCAGTACTGAGGGAGTGCCGTACTGTCGGAGGGGCAGTACTGAGGGAGTGACGTACTGTCGGAGGGGCAGTACTGAGGGAGTGACGTACTGTCGGAGGTGCAGTACTGAGGGAGTGACGTACTGTCGGAGGGGCAGTACTGAGTGAGTGACGTACTGTCGGAGGGGCAGTACTGAGGGAGTGACGTACTGTCGGAGGGGCAGTACTGAGGGAGTGACGTACTGCCGGAGGGGCAGTACTGAGAGAGACGTACTGTCGGAGGGGCAGTACTGAGGGAGTGACATACTGTCGGAGGGGCAGTACTGAGGGAGTGACGTACTGTCGGAGGGGCAGTACTGAGGGAGTGACGTACTGTCGGAGGTGCAGTACTGAGGGAGTGACGTACTGTCGGAGGGGCAGTACTGAGTGAGTGACGTACTGTCGGAGGGGCAGTACTGAGGGAGTGACGTACTGTCGGAGGGGCAGTACTGAGGGAGTGACGTACTGTCGGAGAGGCAGTACTGAGGGAGTGACGTACTGTCGGAGGGGCAGTACTGAGGGAGTGACATACTGTCGGAGGGGCAGTACTGAGGGAGTGACGTACTGTCGGAGGGGCAGTACTGAGGGAGTGACGTACTGTCGGAGGGGCAGTACTGAGGGAGTGCCGTACTGTCGGAGGGGCAGTAGTGAGGGAGTGACGTACTGCCGGAGGGGCAGTACTGAGAGAGACGTACTGTCGGAGGGCCAGGACTGAGGGAGTGCCGTACTGTCGGAGGGGCAGTGCTGAGGGACCCCGCACTGTCGGAGGGGCAGTACTGAGGGAGTGACGTACTGTCGGAGGGGCAGTACTGAGGGAGTGACGTACTGTCGGAGGGGCAGTACTGAGGGAGTGCTGCACTGTCGGAGGGGCAGTACTGAGGGAGTGACGTACTGTCGGAGGGGCAGTACTGAGGGAGTGACGTACTGTCGGAAGGCCAGTACTGAGGGAGTGACGGACTGTCGGAGGGGCAGTACTGAGGGAGTGACGTACTGTCGGAAGGGCAGTACTGAGGGAGCGACGTACTGTCGGTGGGGCAGTACTGAGGGAGTGACGTACTGTCGGAGGGGCAGTATTGAGGGAGCGACGTACTGTCGGAGGGGCAGTACTGAGGGAGTGACGTACTGTCGGAGGGGCAGTACTGAGGGAGTGCCGCACTGTCGGAGGGGCAGTACTGAGGGAGTGCTGCACTGTCGGAGGGGCAGTACTGAGTGAGTGACGTACTGTCGGAGGGGCAGTACTGAGGGAGTGACGTACTGTCGGAGGGGCAGTACTGAGGGAGTGACGTACTGCCGGAGGGGCAGTACTGAGAGAGACGTACTGTCGGAGGGGCAGTACTGAGGGAGTGACATACTGTCGGAGGGGCAGTACTGAGGGAGTGACGTACTGTCGGAGGGGCAGTACTGAGGGAGTGACGTACTGTCGGAGGTGCAGTACTGAGGGAGTGACGTACTGTCGGAGGGGCAGTACTGAGTGAGTGACGTACTGTCGGAGGGGCAGTACTGAGGGAGTGACGTACTGTCGGAGGGGCAGTACTGAGGGAGTGACGTACTGTCGGAGAGGCAGTACTGAGGGAGTGACGTACTGTCGGAGGGGCAGTACTGAGGGAGTGACATACTGTCGGAGGGGCAGTACTGAGGGAGTGACGTACTGTCGGAGGGGCAGTACTGAGGGAGTGACGTACTGTCGGAGGGGCAGTACTGAGGGAGTGCCGTACTGTCGGAGGGGCAGTAGTGAGGGAGTGACGTACTGCCGGAGGGGCAGTACTGAGAGAGACGTACTGTCGGAGGGCCAGGACTGAGGGAGTGCCGTACTGTCGGAGGGGCAGTGCTGAGGGACCCCGCACTGTCGGAGGGGCAGTACTGAGGGAGTGACATACTGTCGGAGGGGCAGTACTGAGGGAGTGACGTACTGTCGGAGGGGCAGTACTGAGGGAGTGCTGCACTGTCGGAGGGGCAGTACTGAGGGAGTGACGTACTGTCGGAGGGGCAGTACTGAGGGAGTGACGTACTGTCGGAAGGCCAGTACTGAGGGAGTGACGGACTGTCGGAGGGGCAGTACTGAGGGAGTGACGTACTGTCGGAAGGGCAGTACTGAGGGAGTGACGTACTGTCGGTGGGGCAGTACTGAGGGAGTGACGTACTGTCGGAGGGGCAGTATTGAGGGAGCGACGTACTGTCGGAGGGGCAGTACTGAGGGAGTGACGTACTGTCGGAGGGGCAGTACTGAGGGAGTGCCGCACTGTCGGAGGGGCAGTACTGAGGGAGTGCTGCACTGTCGGAGGGGCAGTACTGAGGGAGTGACGTACTGTCGGAGGGGCAGTACTGAGGGAGTGACGCACTGTCGGAGGGGCAGTACTGAGGGAGTGACGTACTGTAGGAGGGGCGGTACTGAGGGAGTGACGTACTGTCGGAGGGGCGGTACTGAGTGAGTGCCGTACTGTCGGAGGGGCAGTACTGAGGGAGTGACGTACTGTCGGAGGGGCAGTACTGAGGGAGTGCCGCACTGTCGGAGGGGCAGTACTGAGGGAGTGATGCACTGTCGGAGGGGCAGTACTGAGGGAGTGCCGTACTGTCGGAGGGGCAGTACTGAGGGAGTGACGTACTGTCGGAGGGGTAGTACTGAGGGAGTGACGTACTGTCGGAAGGGCAGCACTGAGGGAGTGACGTACTGTCGGTGGGGCAGTACTGAGGGAGTGACGTACTGTCGGAGGGGCAGTATTGAGGGAGCGACGTACTGTCGGAGGGGCAGTACTGAGGGAGTGACGTACTGTCGGAGGGGCAGTACTGAGGGAGTGCCGCACTGTCGGAGGGGCAGTACTGAGGGAGTGCTGCACTGTCGGAGGGGCAGTACTGAGGGAGTGACGTACTGTCGGAGGGGCAGTACTGAGGGAGTGACGCACTGTCGGAGGGGCAGTACTGAGGGAGTGACGTACTGTCGGAGGGGCAGTACTGAGTGAGTGACGTACTGTCGGAGGGGCAGTACTGAGGGAGTGACGTACTGTCGGAGGGGCAGTACTGAGGGAGTGACGTACTGTCGGAGAGGCAGTACTGAGGGAGTGACGTACTGTCGGAGGGGCAGTACTGAGGGAGTGACGTACTGTCGGAGGGGCAGTACTGAGGGAGTGACGTACTGTCGGAGGGGCAGTACTGAGGGAGTGACGTACTGTCGGAGGGGCAGTACTGAGGGAGTGCCGTACTGTCGGAGGGGCAGTACTGACGGAGTGACGTACTGCCGGAGGGGCAGTACTGAGAGAGACGTACTGTCGGAGGGCCAGTACTGAGGGAGTGCCGTACTGTCGGAGGGGCAGTGCTGAGGGACCCCGCACTGTCGGAGGGGCAGTACTGAGGGAGTGCCATACTGTCAGGGGGGGCAGTACTGAGGGAGTGACGTACTGTCGGAGGGGCAGTACTGAGGGAGCGACGTACTGTCGAAGGGGCAGTATTGAGGGAGCGACGTACTGTCGGAGTGGCAGTACTGAGGCAGTGCTGTACTGTCGGAGGGGCAGTACTGAGGGAGTGCCGTACTGTCGGAGGGGCAGCACTGAGGGAGTGCCGTATTGCGCTGTCGGAGGGGAGGTACTGAGGGAGTGACGTACTGTCTGAGGGGCGGTACTGAGGGAGTGCCGTACTGTCGGAGGGGCAGTACTGAGGGAGTGACGTACTGTCGGAAGGCCAGTACTGAGGGAGTGACGTACTGTCGGAGGGGCAGTACTGAGGGAGTGACGCACTGTCGGAGGGGCAGTACTGAGGGAGTGACGTACTGTCGGAGGGGCAGCACTGAGGGAGTGACATACTGTCGGAGGGGCGGTACTGAGGGAGTGCCGTACTGTCGGAGGGGCAGTACTGAGGGAGTGACGCACTGTCGGAGGGGCAGTACTGAGGGAGTGCCGCACTGTCGGAGGGGCAGTACTGAGGGAGTGACGCACTGTCGGAGGGGCGGTACTGAGGGAGTGCCGCACTGTCGGAGGGGCAGTACTGAGGGAGTGCCGTACTGTCGGAGGGGCAGTACTGAGGGAGTGACGTACTGTCGGAGGGGCAGTACTGAGGGAGTGACGTACTGTCGGAGGGGCAGTACTGAGGGAGCCCCGCACTGTAGGAGGGGCAGTACTGAGGGAGTGCCGTACTGTCGGAGGGGCAGTACTGAGGGAGTGACGTACTGTCGGAGGGGCAGTACTGAGGGAGTGACGTACTGTCGGAGGTGCAGTACTGAGGGAGTGACGTACTGTCGGAGGGGCAGTACTGAGTGAGTGACGTACTGTCGGAGGGGCAGTACTGAGGGAGTGACGTACTGTCGGAGGGGCAGTACTGAGGGAGTGACGTACTGCCGGAGGGGCAGTACTGAGAGAGACGTACTGTCGGAGGGGCAGTACTGAGGGAGTGACATACTGTCGGAGGGGCAGTACTGAGGGAGTGACGTACTGTCGGAGGGGCAGTACTGAGGGAGTGACGTACTGTCGGAGGTGCAGTACTGAGGGAGTGACGTACTGTCGGAGGGGCAGTACTGAGTGAGTGACGTACTGTCGGAGGGGCAGTACTGAGGGAGTGACGCACTGTCGGAGGGGCAGTACTGAGGGAGTGCCGCACTGTCGGAGGGGCAGTACTAAGGGAGTGACGCACTGTCGGAGGGGCAGTACTGAGGGAGTGCCGCACTGTCGGAGGGGCAGTACTGAGGGAGTGCCGTACTGTCGGAGGGGCAGTACTGAGGGAGTGACGTACTGTCGGAGGGGCAGTACTGAGGGAGTGACGTACTGTCGGAGGGGCAGTACTGAGGGAGCCCCGCACTGTAGGAGGGGCAGTACTGAGGGAGTGCCGTACTGTCGGAGGGGCAGTACTGAGGGAGTGACGTACTGTCGGAGGGGCAGTACTGAGGGAGTGACGTACTGTCGGAGGTGCAGTACTGAGGGAGTGACGTACTGTCGGAGGGGCAGTACTGAGTGAGTGACGTACTGTCGGAGGGGCAGTACTGAGGGAGTGACGTACTGTCGGAGGGGCAGTACTGAGGGAGTGCTGCACTGTCGGAGGGGCAATACTGAGGGAGTGACGTACTGTCGGAGGGGCAGTACTGAGGGAGTGACGTACTGTCGGAAGGCCAGTACTGAGGGAGTGACGGACTGTCGGAGGGGCAGTACTGAGGGAGTGACGTACTGTCGGAAGGGCAGTACTGAGGGAGTGACGTACTGTCGGTGGGGCAGTACTGAGGGAGTGACGTACTGTCGGAGGGGCAGTATTGAGGGAGCGACGTACTGTCGGAGGGGCAGTACTGAGGGAGTGACGTACTGTCGGAGGGGCAGTACTGAGGGAGTGCCGCACTGTCGGAGGGGCAGTACTGAGGGAGTGCTGCACTGTCGGAGGGGCAGTACTGAGGGAGTGACGTACTGTCGGAGGGGTCGGAGGGGCAGTACTGAGGGAGTGACGTACTGTCGGAGGGGCGGTACTGAGGGAGTGACGTACTGTCGGAGGGGCGGTACTGAGGGAGTGCCGTACTGTCGGAGGGGCAGTACTGAGGGAGTGACGTACTGTCGGAGGGGCAGTACTGAGGGAGTGCCGCACTGTCGGAGGGGCAGTACTGAGGGAGTGATGCACTGTCGGAGGGGCAGTACTGAGGGAGTGCCGTACTGTCGGAGGGGCAGTACTGAGGGAGTGACGTACTGTCGGAGGGGTAGTACTGAGGGAGTGACGTACTGTCGGAAGGGCAGCACTGAGGGAGTGACGTACTGTCGGTGGGGCAGTACTGAGGGAGTGACGTACTGTCGGAGGGGCAGTATTGAGGGAGCGACGTACTGTCGGAGGGGCAGTACTGAGGGAGTGACGTACTGTCGGAGGGGCAGTACTGAGGGAGTGCCGCACTGTCGGAGGGGCAGTACTGAGGGAGTGCTGCACTGTCGGAGGGGCAGTACTGAGGGAGTGACGTACTGTCGGAGGGGCAGTACTGAGGGAGTGACGCACTGTCGGAGGGGCAGTACTGAGGGAGTGACGTACTGTCGGAGGGGCAGTACTGAGTGAGTGACGTACTGTCGGAGGGGCAGTACTGAGGGAGTGACGTACTGTCGGAGGGGCAGTACTGAGGGAGTGACCTACTGTCGGAGAGGCAGTACTGAGGGAGTGACGTACTGTCGGAGGGGCAGTACTGAGGGAGTGACGTACTGTCGGAGGGGCAGTACTGAGGGAGTGACGTACTGTCGGAGGGGCAGTACTGAGGGAGTGACGTACTGTCGGAGGGGCAGTACTGAGGGAGTGCCGTACTGTCGGAGGGGCAGTACTGAGGGAGTGACGTACTGCCGGAGGGGCAGTACTGAGAGAGACGTACTGTCGGAGGGCCAGTACTGAGGGAGTGCCGTACTGTCGGAGGGGCAGTGCTGAGGGACCCCGCACTGTCGGAGGGGCAGTACTGAGGGAGTGCCATACTGTCAGGGGGGGCAGTACTGAGGGAGTGACGTACTGTCGGAGGGGCAGTACTGAGGGAGCGACGTACTGTCGAAGGGGCAGTATTGAGGGAGCGACGTACTGTCGGAGTGGCAGTACTGAGGCAGTGCTGTACTGTCGGAGGGGCAGTACTGAGGGAGTGCCGTACTGTCGGAGGGGCAGCACTGAGGGAGTGCCGTATTGCGCTGTCGGAGGGGAGGTACTGAGGGAATGACGTACTGTCGGAGGGGCGGTACTGAGGGAGTGCCGTACTGTCGGAGGGGCAGTACTGAGGGAGTGACGTACTGTCGGAAGGCCAGTACTGAGGGAGTGACGTACTGTCGGAGGGGCAGTACTGAGGGAGTGACATACTGTCGGAGGGGCGGTACTGAGGGAGTGCCGTACTGTCGGAGGGGCAGTACTGAGGGAGTGACGCACTGTCGGAGGGGCAGTACTGAGGGAGTGCCGCACTGTCGGAGGGGCAGTACTGAGGGAGTGACGCACTGTCGGAGGGGCAGTACTGAGGGAGTGCCGCACTGTCGGAGGGGCAGTACTGAGGGAGTGCCGTACTGTCGGAGGGGCAGTACTGAGGGAGTGACGTACTGTCGGAGGGGCAGTACTGAGGGAGTGACGTACTGTCGGAGGGGCAGTACTGAGGGAGCCCCGCACTGTAGGAGGGGCAGTACTGAGGGAGTGCCGTACTGTCGGAGGGGCAGTACTGAGGGAGTGACGTACTGTCGGAGGGGCAGTACTGAGGGAGTGACGTACTGTCGGAGGTGCAGTACTGAGGGAGTGACGTACTGTCGGAGGGGCAGTACTGAGTGAGTGACGTACTGTCGGAGGGGCAGTACTGAGGGAGTGACGTACTGTCGGAGGGGCAGTACTGAGGGAGTGACGTACTGCCGGAGGGGCAGTACTGAGAGAGACGTACTGTCGGAGGGGCAGTACTGAGGGAGTGACATACTGTCGGAGGGGCAGTACTGAGGGAGTGACGTACTGTCGGAGGGGCAGTACTGAGGGAGTGACGTACTGTCGGAGGTGCAGTACTGAGGGAGTGACGTACTGTCGGAGGGGCAGTACTGAGTGAGTGACGTACTGTCGGAGGGGCAGTACTGAGGGAGTGACGTACTGTCGGAGGGGCAGTACTGAGGGAGTGACGTACTGTCGGAGAGGCAGTACTGAGGGAGTGACGTACTGTCGGAGGGGCAGTACTGAGGGAGTGACATACTGTCGGAGGGGCAGTACTGAGGGAGTGACGTACTGTCGGAGGGGCAGTACTGAGGGAGTGACGTACTGTCGGAGGGGCAGTACTGAGGGAGTGCCGTACTGTCGGAGGGGCAGTAGTGAGGGAGTGACGTACTGCCGGAGGGGCAGTACTGAGAGAGACGTACTGTCGGAGGGCCAGGACTGAGGGAGTGCCGTACTGTCGGAGGGGCAGTGCTGAGGGACCCCGCACTGTCGGAGGGGCAGTACTGAGGGAGTGACGTACTGTCGGAGGGGCAGTACTGAGGGAGTGACGTACTGTCGGAGGGGCAGTACTGAGGGAGTGCTGCACTGTCGGAGGGGCAGTACTGAGGGAGTGACGTACTGTCGGAGGGGCAGTACTGAGGGAGTGACGTACTGTCGGAAGGCCAGTACTGAGGGAGTGACGGACTGTCGGAGGGGCAGTACTGAGGGAGTGACGTACTGTCGGAAGGGCAGTACTGAGGGAGCGACGTACTGTCGGTGGGGCAGTACTGAGGGAGTGACGTACTGTCGGAGGGGCAGTATTGAGGGAGCGACGTACTGTCGGAGGGGCAGTACTGAGGGAGTGACGTACTGTCGGAGGGGCAGTACTGAGGGAGTGCCGCACTGTCGGAGGGGCAGTACTGAGGGAGTGCTGCACTGTCGGAGGGGCAGTACTGAGTGAGTGACGTACTGTCGGAGGGGCAGTACTGAGGGAGTGACGTACTGTCGGAGGGGCAGTACTGAGGGAGTGACGTACTGCCGGAGGGGCAGTACTGAGAGAGACGTACTGTCGGAGGGGCAGTACTGAGGGAGTGACATACTGTCGGAGGGGCAGTACTGAGGGAGTGACGTACTGTCGGAGGGGCAGTACTGAGGGAGTGACGTACTGTCGGAGGTGCAGTACTGAGGGAGTGACGTACTGTCGGAGGGGCAGTACTGAGTGAGTGACGTACTGTCGGAGGGGCAGTACTGAGGGAGTGACGTACTGTCGGAGGGGCAGTACTGAGGGAGTGACGTACTGTCGGAGAGGCAGTACTGAGGGAGTGACGTACTGTCGGAGGGGCAGTACTGAGGGAGTGACATACTGTCGGAGGGGCAGTACTGAGGGAGTGACGTACTGTCGGAGGGGCAGTACTGAGGGAGTGACGTACTGTCGGAGGGGCAGTACTGAGGGAGTGCCGTACTGTCGGAGGGGCAGTAGTGAGGGAGTGACGTACTGCCGGAGGGGCAGTACTGAGAGAGACGTACTGTCGGAGGGCCAGGACTGAGGGAGTGCCGTACTGTCGGAGGGGCAGTGCTGAGGGACCCCGCACTGTCGGAGGGGCAGTACTGAGGGAGTGACGTACTGTCGGAGGGGCAGTACTGAGGGAGTGACGTACTGTCGGAGGGGCAGTACTGAGGGAGTGCTGCACTGTCGGAGGGGCAGTACTGAGGGAGTGACGTACTGTCGGAGGGGCAGTACTGAGGGAGTGACGTACTGTCGGAAGGCCAGTACTGAGGGAGTGACGGACTGTCGGAGGGGCAGTACTGAGGGAGTGACGTACTGTCGGAAGGGCAGTACTGAGGGAGTGACGTACTGTCGGTGGGGCAGTACTGAGGGAGTGACGTACTGTCGGAGGGGCAGTATTGAGGGAGCGACGTACTGTCGGAGGGGCAGTACTGAGGGAGTGACGTACTGTCGGAGGGGCAGTACTGAGGGAGTGCCGCACTGTCGGAGGGGCAGTACTGAGGGAGTGCTGCACTGTCGGAGGGGCAGTACTGAGGGAGTGACGTACTGTCGGAGGGGCAGTACTGAGGGAGTGACGCACTGTCGGAGGGTCAGTACTGAGGGAGTGACGTACTGTAGGAGGGGCGGTACTGAGGGAGTGACGTACTGTCGGAGGGGCGGTACTGAGTGAGTGCCGTACTGTCGGAGGGGCAGTACTGAGGGAGTGACGTACTGTCGGAGGGGCAGTACTGAGGGAGTGCCGCACTGTCGGAGGGGCAGTACTGAGGGAGTGATGCACTGTCGGAGGGGCAGTACTGAGGGAGTGCCGTACTGTCGGAGGGGCAGTACTGAGGGAGTGACGTACTGTCGGAGGGGTAGTACTGAGGGAGTGACGTACTGTCGGAAGGGCAGCACTGAGGGAGTGACGTACTGTCGGTGGGGCAGTACTGAGGGAGTGACGTACTGTCGGAGGGGCAGTATTGAGGGAGCGACGTACTGTCGGAGGGGCAGTACTGAGGGAGTGACGTACTGTCGGAGGGGCAGTACTGAGGGAGTGCCGCACTGTCGGAGGGGCAGTACTGAGGGAGTGCTGCACTGTCGGAGGGGCAGTACTGAGGGAGTGACGTACTGTCGGAGGGGCAGTACTGAGGGAGTGACGCACTGTCGGAGGGGCAGTACTGAGGGAGTGACGTACTGTCGGAGGGGCAGTACTGAGTGAGTGACGTACTGTCGGAGGGGCAGTACTGAGGGAGTGACGTACTGTCGGAGGGGCAGTACTGAGGGAGTGACGTACTGTCGGAGAGGCAGTACTGAGGGAGTGACGTACTGTCGGAGGGGCAGTACTGAGGGAGTGACGTACTGTCGGAGGGGCAGTACTGAGGGAGTGACGTACTGTCGGAGGGGCAGTACTGAGGGAGTGACGTACTGTCGGAGGGGCAGTACTGAGGGAGTGCCGTACTGTCGGAGGGGCAGTACTGACGGAGTGACGTACTGCCGGAGGGGCAGTACTGAGAGAGACGTACTGTCGAAGGGGCAGTATTGAGGGAGCGACGTACTGTCGGAGTGGCAGTACTGAGGCAGTGCTGTACTGTCGGAGGGGCAGTACTGAGGGAGTGCCGTACTGTCGGAGGGGCAGCACTGAGGGAGTGCCGTATTGCGCTGTCGGAGGGGAGGTACTGAGGGAGTGACGTACTGTCGGAGGGGCGGTACTGAGGGAGTGCCGTACTGTCGGAGGGGCAGTACTGAGGGAGTGACGTACTGTCGGAAGGCCAGTACTGAGGGAGTGACGTACTGTCGGAGGGGCAGTACTGAGGGAGTGACGCACTGTCGGAGGGGCAGTACTGAGGGAGTGACGTACTGTCGGAGGGGCAGCACTGAGGGAGTGACATACTGTCGGAGGGGCGGTACTGAGGGAGTGCCGTACTGTCGGAGGGGCAGTACTGAGGGAGTGACGCACTGTCGGAGGGGCAGTACTGAGGGAGTGCCGCACTGTCGGAGGGGCAGTACTGAGGGAGTGACGCACTGTCGGAGGGGCGGTACTGAGGGAGTGCCGCACTGTCGGAGGGGCAGTACTGAGGGAGTGCCGTACTGTCGGAGGGGCAGTACTGAGGGAGTGACGTACTGTCGGAGGGGCAGTACTGAGGGAGTGACGTACTGTCGGAGGGGCAGTACTGAGGGAGCCCCGCACTGTAGGAGGGGCAGTACTGAGGGAGTGCCGTACTGTCGGAGGGGCAGTACTGAGGGAGTGACGTACTGTCGGAGGGGCAGTACTGAGGGAGTGACGTACTGTCGGAGGTGCAGTACTGAGGGAGTGACGTACTGTCGGAGGGGCAGTACTGAGTGAGTGACGTACTGTCGGAGGGGCAGTACTGAGGGAGTGACGTACTGTCGGAGGGGCAGTACTGAGGGAGTGACGTACTGCCGGAGGGGCAGTACTGAGAGAGACGTACTGTCGGAGGGGCAGTACTGAGGGAGTGACATATTGTCGGAGGGGCAGTACTGAGGGAGTGACGTACTGTCGGAGGGGCAGTACTGAGGGAGTGACGTACTGTCGGAGGTGCAGTACTGAGGGAGTGACGTACTGTCGGAGGGGCAGTACTGAGTGAGTGACGTACTGTCGGAGGGGCAGTACTGAGGGAGTGACGTACTGTCGGAGGGGCAGTACTGAGGGAGTGACGTACTGTCGGAGAGGCAGTACTGAGGGAGTGACGTACTGTCGGAGGGGCAGTACTGAGGGAGTGACATACTGTCGGAGGGGCAGTACTGAGGGAGTGACGTACTGTCGGAGGGGCAGTACTGAGGGAGTGACGTACTGTCGGAGGGGCAGTACTGAGGGAGTGCCGTACTGTCGGAGGGGCAGTAGTGAGGGAGTGACGTACTGCCGGAGGGGCAGTACTGAGAGAGATGTACTGTCGGAGGGCCAGGACTGAGGGAGTGCCGTACTGTCGGAGGGGCAGTGCTGAGGGACCCCGCACTGTCGGAGGGGCAGTACTGAGGGAGTGACGTACTGTCGGAGGGGCAGTACTGAGGGAGTGACGTACTGTCGGAGGGGCAGTACTGAGGGAGTGCTGCACTGTCGGAGGGGCAGTACTGAGGGAGTGACGTACTGTCGGAGGGGCAGTACTGAGGGAGTGACGTACTGTCGGAAGGCCAGTACTGAGGGAGTGACGGACTGTCGGGAGGGGCAGTACTGAGGGAGTGACGTACTGTCGGAAGGGCAGTACTGAGGGAGCGACGTACTGTCGGTGGGGCAGTACTGAGGGAGTGACGTACTGTCGGAGGGGCAGTATTGAGGGAGCGACGTACTGTCGGAGGGGCAGTACTGAGGGAGTGACGTACTGTCGGAGGGGCAGTACTGAGGGAGTGCCGCACTGTCGGAGGGGCAGTACTGAGGGAGTGCTGCACTGTCGGAGGGGCAGTACTGAGGGAGTGACGTACTGTCGGAGGGGCAGTACTGAGGGAGTGACGCACTGTCGGAGGGGCAGTACTGAGGGAGTGACGTACTGTCGGAGGGGCAGTACTGAGGGAGTGACGTACTGTCGGAGGGGCGGTACTGAGGAGTGCCGTACTGTCGGAGGGGCAGTACTGAGGGAGTGACGTACTGTCGGAGGGGCAGTACTTGAGGGAGTGCCGCACTGTCGGAGGGGCAGTACTGAGGGAGTGATGCACTGTCGGAGGGGCAGTACTGAGGGAGTGCCGTACTGTCGGAGGGGCAGTACTGAGGGAGTGACGTACTGTCGGAGGGGCAGTACTGAGGGAGTGACGTACTGTCGGAAGGGCAGCACTGAGGGAGTGACGTACTGTCGGTGGGGCAGGTCTGAGGGAGTGACGTACTGTCGGAGGGGCAGTATTGAGGGAGCGACGTACTGTCGGAGGGGCAGTACTGAGGGGAGTGACGTACTGTCGGAGAGGCAGTACTGAGGGAGTGCCGCACTGTCGGAGGGGCAGTACTGAGGGAGTGCTGCACTGTCGGAGGGGCAGTACTGAGGGAGTGACGTACTGTCGGAGGGGCAGTACTGAGGGAGTGACGCACTGTCGGAGGGGCAGTACTGAGGGAGTGACGTACTGTCGGAGGGGCAGTACTGAGGGAGTGACGTACTGTCGGATGGGCGGTACTGAGGGAGTGCCGTACTGTCGGAGGGGCAGTACTGAGGGAGTGACGTACTGTCGGAGGGGCAGTACTGAGGGAGTGCCGCACTGTCGGAGGGGCAGTACTGAGGGAGTGATGCACTGTCGGAGGGGCAGTACTGAGGGAGTGACGTACTGTCGGAGGGGCAGTACTGAAGGAGTGCCGCACTGTCGGAGGGGCAGTACTGAGGGAGTGCCGTACTGTCGGAGGGGCAGTATTGAGGGAGTGACGTACTGTCGGAGGGGCAGTACTGAGGGAGTGACGTACTGTCGGAGGGGCAGTACTGAGGGAGCCCCGCACTGTCGGAGGGGCAGTACTGAGGGAGTGCCGTACTGTCGGAGGGGCAGTACTGAGGGAGTGACGTACTGTCGGAGGGGCAGTACTGAGGGAGTGACGTACTGTCGGAGGTGCAGTACTGAGGGAGTGACGTAATGTCGGAGGGGCAGTGCTGAGGGAGTGACGTAATGTCGGAGGGGCAGTACTGAGGGAGTGACGTACTGTCGGAGGGGCAGTACTGAGGGAGTGACGTACTGTCGGAGAGGCAGTACTGAGGGAGTGACGTACTGTCGGAAGGCCAGTACTGAGGGAGTGACGTACTGTCTGAGGGGCAGTACTGAGGGAGTGACATACTGTCGGAGGGGCAGTACTGAGGGACTGACGTACTGTCGGAGGGGCAGTAATGAGGGAGTGACGTACTGTCGGAGGGGCAGTGCTGAGGGAGTGACGTACTGTCGGAGGGGCATTAGTGAGGGAGTGACGTACTGTCGGAAGGGCAGTACTGAGGGAGTGACGTACTGTCGGAGGGGCAGTACTGAGGGAGTGACGTACTGTCGGAGAGGCAGTACTGAGGGAGTGACGTACTGTCGGAGGTGCAGAACTGAGGGAGTGACGTACTGTCGGAGGGGCAGTACTGAGGGAGTGCCGCACTGTCGGAGGGGCAGTACTGAGGGAGTGACGTACTGTCGGAGGGGCAGTACTGAGGGAGTGACGTACTGTCGGAGGGGCAGTACTGAGGGAGCCCCGCACTGTCGGAGGGGCAGTACTGAGGGAGTGACGTACTGTCGGAGGGGCAGTACTGAGGGAGTGACGTACTGTCGGAGGGGCAGTACTGAGGGAGTGCTGCACTGTCGGAGGGGCAGTACTGAGGGAGTGCCGTACTGTCGGAGGGGCAGTACTGAGGGAGTGACGTACTGTCGGAGGGGCAGTACTGAGGGAGTGACGTACTGTCGGAGGGGCAGTACTGAGGGAGCCCCGCACTGTCGGAGGGGCAGTACTGAGGGAGCGCCGTACTGTCGGAGGGGCAGTACTGAGGGAGTGACGTACTGTCGGAGGGGCAGTACTGAGGGAGTGACGTACTGTCGGAGGTGCAGTACTGAGGGAGTGACGTACTGTCGGAGGGGCAGTACTGAGTGAGTGACGTACTGTCGGAGGGGCAGTACTGAGGGAGTGACGTACTGTCGGAGGGGCAGTACTGAGGGAGTGACGTACTGTCGGAGAGGCAGTACTGAGGGAGTGACGTACTGTCGGAGGGGCAGTACTGAGGGAGTGACGTACTGTCGGAGGGGCAGTACTGAGGGAGTGACGTACTGTCGGAGGGGCAGTACTGAGGGAGTGACGTACTGTCGGAGGGGCAGTACTGAGGGAGTGCCGTACTGTCGGAGGGGCAGTACTGAGGGAGTGACGTACTGCCGGAGGGGCAGTACTGAGAGAGACGTACTGTCGGATGGCCAGTACTGAGGGAGTGCCGTACTGTCGGAGGGGCAGTGCTGAGGGACCCCGCACTGTCGGAGGGGCAGTACTGAGGGAGTGCCATACTGTCAGGGGGGGCAGTACTGAGGGAGTGACGTACTGTCGGAGGGGCAGTACTGAGGGAGCGACGTACTGTCGGAGTGGCAGTACTGAGGCAGTGCTGTACTGTCGGAGGGGCAGTACTGAGGGAGTGCCGTACTGTCGGAGGGGCAGCACTGAGGGAGTGCCGTATTGCGCTGTCGGAGGGGAGGTACTGAGGGAGTGACGTACTGTCGGAGGGGCGGTACTGAGGGAGTGCCGTACTGTCGGAGGGGCAGTACTGAGGGAGTGACGTACTGTCGGAAGGCCAGTACTGAGGGAGTGACGTACTGTCGGAGGGGCAGTACTGAGGGAGTGACGCACTGTCGGAGGGGCAGTACTGAGGGAGTGACGTACTGTCGGAGGGGCAGTACTGAGGGAGTGACGTACTGTCGGAGGGGCGGTACTGAGGGAGTGCCGTACTGTCGGAGGGGCAGTACTGAGGGAGTGACGCACTGTCGGAGGGGCAGTACTGAGGGAGTGCCGCACTGTCGGAGGGGCAGTACTGAGGGAGTGACGCACTGTCGGAGGGGCAGTACTGAGGGAGTGCCGCACTGTCGGAGGGGCAGTACTGAGGGAGTGCCGTACTGTCGGAGGGGCAGTACTGAGGGAGTGACGTACTGTCGGAGGGGCAGTACTGAGGGAGTGACGTACTGTCGGAGGGGCAGTACTGAGGGAGCCCCGCACTGTAGGAGGGGCAGTACTGAGGGAGTGCCGTACTGTCGGAGGGGCAGTACTGAGGGAGTGACGTACTGTCGGAGGGGCAGTACTGAGGGAGTGACGTACTGTCGGAGGTGCAGTACTGAGGGAGTGACGTACTGTCGGAGGGGCAGTACTGAGTGAGTGACGTACTGTCGGAGGGGCAGTACTGAGGGAGTGACGTTCTGTCGGAGGGGCAGTACTGTGGGAGTGACGTACTGCCGGAGGGGCAGTACTGAGAGAGACGTACTGTCGGAGGGGCAGTACTGAGGGAGTGACATACTGTCGGAGGGGCAGTACTGAGGGAGTGACGTACTGTCGGAGGGGCAGTACTGAGGGAGTGACGTACTGTCGGAGGTGCAGTACTGAGGGAGTGACGTACTGTCGGAGAGGCAGTACTGAGTGAGTGACGTACTGTCGGAGGGGCAGTACTGAGGGAGTGACGTACTGTCGGAGGGGCAGTACTGAGGGAGTGACGTACTGTCGGAGAGGCAGTACTGAGGGAGTGACGTACTGTCGGAGGGGCAGTACTGAGGGAGTGACATACTGTCGGAGGGACAGTACTGAGGGAGTGACGTACTGTCGGAGGGGCAGTACTGAGGGAGTGACGTACTGTCGGAGGGGCAGTACTGAGGGAGTGCCGTACTGTCGGAGGGGCAGTAGTGAGGGAGTGACGTACTGCCGGAGGGGCAGTGCTGAGAGAGACGTACTGTCGGAGGGCCAATACTGAGGGAGTGCCGTACTGTCGGAGGGGCAGTGCTGAGGGACCCCGCACTGTCGGAGGGGCAGTACTGAGGGAGTGCCGTACTATCGGAGGGGCAGTACTGAGGGAGTGACGTACTGTCGGAGGGGCAGTACTGAGGGAGTGCTGCACTGTCGGAGGGGCAGTACTGAGGGAGTGACGTACTGTCGGAGGGGCAGTACTGAGGGTGTGACGTACTGTCGGAAGGCCAGTACTGAGGGAGTGACGGACTGTCGGAGGGGCAGTACTGAGGGAGTGACGTACTGTCGGAAGGGCAGTACTGAGGGAGTGACGTACTGTCGGTGGGGCAGTACTGAGGGAGTGACGTACTGTCGGAGGGGCAGTATTGAGGGAGCGACGTACTGTCGGAGGGGCAGTACTGAGGGAGTGACGTACTGTCGGAGGGGCAGTACTGAGGGAGTGCCGCACTGTCGGAGGGGCAGTACTGAGGGAGTGACGTACTGTCGGAGGGGCAGTACTGAGGGAGTGACGTACTGTCGGAGGGGCAGTACTGAAGGAGTGCCGCACTGTCGGAGGGGCAGTACTGAGGGAGTGCCGTACTGTCGGAGGGGCAGTATTGAGGGAGTGACGTACTGTCGGAGGGGCAGTACTGAGGGAGTGACTTACTGTCGGAGGGGCAGTACTGAAGGAGCCCCGCACTGTCGGAGGGGCAGTACTGAGGGAGTGCCGTACTGTCGGAGGGGCAGTACTGAGGGAGTGACGTACTGTCGGAGGGGCAGTACTGAGGGAGTGACGTACTGTCGGAGGTGCAGTACTGAGGGAGTGACGTAATGTCGGAGGGGCAGTGCTGAGGGAGTGCCGTAATGTCGGAGGGGCAGTACTGAGGGAGTGACGTACTGTCGGAGGGGCAGTACTGAGGGAGTGACGTACTGTCGGAGAGGCAGTACTGAGGGAGTGACGTACTGTCGGAGGGGCAGTACTGAGGGAGTGACGTACTGTCGTAGGGGCAGTACTGAGGGAGTGACGTACTGTCGGAGGGGCAGTACTGAGGGAGTGACGTACTGTCGGAGGGGCAGTACTGAGGGAGTGCCGCACTGCGCTGTCGGAGGGGCAGTACTGATTGAGTGACGTACTGTAGGAGGGGCAGTACTGAGGGAGTGACGTACTGTCGGAGGGGCAGTACTGAGGGAGTGACGTACTGTCGGAGGGGCAGTACTGAGGGAGTGACGTACTGTCGTAGGGGCAGTACTGAGGGATTGACGTACTGTCGGAGGGGCAGTACTGAGGGAGTGACGTACTGTCGGAGGGGCAGTACTGAGGGAGTGCCGCACTGCGCTGTCGGAGGGGCAGTACTGATTGAGTGACGTACTGTTGGAGGGGCAGTACTGAGGGAATGACGTACTGTCGGAGGGGCAGTGCTGAGGGAGTGACGTACTGTCGGAGGGGCAGTACTGAGGGAGTGACGTACTTTCGGAGGGGCGGTACTGAGGGAGTGACGCACTGTCGGAGGGGCAGTACTGAGGGAGTGACGTACTGCGCTGTCGGAGGGGCAGTACTGAGGGAGTGACGTACTGCGCTGTCGGAGGGGCAGTACTGAGGGAGTGACGTACAGTCGGAGGGGCAGTACTGAGGGAGTGACGTACTGCGCTGTCGGAGGGACAGTACTGAGGGAATGACGGACTGTCGGAGGGGCAGTACTGAGGGAGTGACGTACTGTCGGAGGGGCAGTACTGAGGGAGTGACGTACTGTCGGAGGGGCAGTACTGAGGGAGTGACGTACTGTCGGAGGGGCAGTACTGAGGGAGTGACGTACTGTCGGAGGGGCAGTACTGAGGGAGTGACGTACTATCGGAGGGGCAGTACTGAGGGAGTGACGTACTGCGCTGTCGGAGGGGCAGTACTGAGGGAGTGACGTACTGTCGGAGGGGCAATACTGAGGGAGTGACATACTGTCAGAGGGGCAGTACTGAGGGAGTGACGTACTGTCGGAGGGGCAGTGCTGAGGAAGTGACGCACTGTCGGAGGGGCAGTACTGAGGGAGTGCCGTACTGTCGGAGGGGCAGTACTGAGGGAGTGATGTACTGTCGGAGGGGCAGTACTGAGGGAGTGCCGCACTGCGCTGTCGGAGGGGCAGTACTGAGGGAGTGACGTACTGTCGGAGGGGCAGTACTGAGGGAGTGACGTACTATCGGAGGGGCAGTACTGAGGGAGTGACGTACTGCGCTGTCGGAGGGGCAGTACTGAGGGAGTGACGTACTGTCGGAGGGGCAATACTGAGGGAGTGACATACTGTCAGAGGGGCAGTACTGAGGGAGTGACGTACTGTCGGAGGGGCAGTGCTGAGGAAGTGACGCACTGTCGGAGGGGCAGTACTGAGGGAGTGCCGTACTGTCGGAGGGGCAGTACTGAGGGAGTGATGTACTGTCGGAGGGGCAGTACTGAGGGAGTGCCGCACTGCGCTGTCGGAGGGGCAGTACTGAGGGAGTGACGTACTGTTGGAGGGGCAGTACTGAGGGAGTGACGTACTGTCGGAAGGCCAGTACTGAGTGAGTGACGTACTGTCGGAGGGGCAGTACGGAGGGAGTGACGTACTGTCGGAGGGGCAGTACTAAGGGAGTGACGTACTGTCGGAGGGGCAGTACTGAGGGAGTGACATACTGTCGGAGGGGCAGTACTAAGGGAGTGACGTACTGTCGGAGGGGCAGTACTGAGGGAGTGACGTACTGTCGGAGGGGCAGTACGGAGGGAGTGACGTATTGTCGGAGGGGCAGTACTGAGGGAGTGACGTACTGTCGGAGGGCCGTACTGAGGGAGTGACGTACTGTTGGAGGGGCAGTACTGAGGGAGTGACGTACTGTCGGAGGGGCAGTACTGAGGGAGTGATGTACTGTCGGAGGGGCGGTACTGAGGGAGTGCCGCACTGTCGGAGGGGCAGTACTGAGGGAGTGCCGTACTGTCGGAGGGGCGGTACTGAGGGAGTGACGCACTGTCGGAGGAGCAGTGCTGAGGGAGTGACGTACTGCGCTGTCGGAGGGGAAGTACTGAGGGAGTGATGTACTGCGCAGTCGGAGGGGCAGTACTGAGGGAGTGACGTACTGTCGGAGGGGCAGTACTGAGGGAGTGACGTAGTGCGATGTCGGAGGGGCAGTACTGAGGGAATGACGTACTGTCGGAGGGGCAGTACTGAGGGAGTGACGTACTGTCGGAGGGGCAGTACTGAGGGAGTGACGTACTGTCGGAGGGGCAGTACTGAGGGAGTGACGTACTGTCGGAGGGGCAGTACTGAGGGAGTGACGTACTGTCGGAGGGGCAGTACTGAGGGAGTGCCGCACTGTCGGAAGGGCAGTACTGAGGGAGTGACATACTGTCAGAGGGGCAGTACTGAGGGAGTGACGTAGTGCGCTGTCGGAGGGGCAGTACTGAGGGAGTGACGTACTGTCGGAGGGGCAGTACTGAGGGAGCGACGTACTGTCGGAGGGGCAGTACTGAGGGAGTGACGTACTGTCGGAGGGGCAGTACTGAGGGAGTGACGTACTGTCGGAGGGGCAGTACTGAGGGAGTGACGTACTGTCGGAGGGGCAGTACTGAGGGAGTGACGTACTGTCGGAGGGGCAGTACTGAGGGAGTGACGTACTGTCGGAGGGGCAGTACTGAGGGAGTGCCGCACTGTCGGAAGGGCAGTACTGAGGGAGTGACATACTGTCAGAGGGGCAGTACTGAGGGAGTGACGTAGTGCGCTGTCGGAGGGGCAGTACTGAGGGAGTGACGTACTGTCGGAGGGGCAGTACTGAGGGAGCGACGTACTGTCGGAGGGGCAGTACTGAGGGAGTGACGTACTGTCGGAGGGGCAGTACTGAGGGAGTGCCGTACTGTCGGAGGGGCAGTACTGAGGGAGTGACGTACTGCCGGAGGGGCAGTACTGAGAGAGACGTACTGTCGGATGGCCAGTACTGAGGGAGTGCCGTACTGTCGGAGGGGCAGTGCTGAGGGACCCCGCACTATCGGAGGGGCAGTACTGAGGGAGTGCCATACTGTCAGGGGAGCCAGTACTGAGGGAGTGACGTACTGTCGGAGGGGCAGTACTGAGGGAGCGACGTACTGTCGGAGGGGCAGTATTGATGGAGCGACGTACTGTCGGAGTGGCAGTACTGAGGCAGTGCTGTACTGTCGGAGGGGCAGTACTGAGGGAGTGCCGTACTGTCGGAGGGGCAGCACTGAGGGAGTGCCGTATTGCGCTGTCGGAGGGGAGGTACTGAGGGAGTGACGTACTGTCGGAGGGGCGGTACTGAGGGAGTGACGTACTGTCGGAAGGCCAGTACTGAGGGAGTGACGTACTGTCGGAGGGGCAGTACTGAGGGAGTGACGTACTGTCGGAGGGGCGGTACTGAGGGAGTGCCGTACTGTCGGAGGGGCAGTACTGAGGGAGTGACGCACTGTCGGAGGGGCAGTACTGAGGGAGTGCCGCACTGTCGGAGGGGCAGTACTGAGGGAGTGACGCACTGTCGGAGGGGCAGTACTGAGGGAGTGCCGCACTGTCGGAGGGGCAGTACTGAGGGAGTGCCGTACTGTCGGAGGGGCAGTACTGAGGGAGTGACGTACTGTCGGAGGGGCAGTACTGAGGGAGTGACGTATTGTCGGAGGGGCAGTACTGAGGGAGCCCCGCACTGTAGGAGGGGCAGTACTGAGGGAGTGCCGTACTGTCGGAGGGGCAGTACTGAGGGAGTGACGTACTGTCGGAGGGGCAGTACTGAGGGAGTGACGTACTGTCGGAGGTGCAGTACTGAGGGAGTGACGTACTGTCGGAGGGGCAGTACTGAGTGAGTGACGTACTGTCGGAGGGGCAGTACTGAGGGAGTGACGTACTGTCGGAGGGGCAGTACTGTGGGAGTGACGTACTGCCGGAGGGGCAGTACTGAGAGAGACGTACTGTCGGAGGGGCAGTACTGAGGGAGTGCCGCACTGTCGGAGGGGCAGTACTGAGGGAGTGACGTACTGTCGGAGGGGCAGTACTGAGGGAGTGACGTACTGTCGGAGGGGCAGTACTGAAGGAGTGCCGCACTGTCGGAGGGGCAGTACTGAGGGAGTGCCGTACTGTCGGAGGGGCAGTATTGAGGGAGTGACGTACTGTCGGAGGGGCAGTACTGAGGGAGTGACTTACTGTCGGAGGGGCAGTACTGAAGGAGCCCCGCACTGTCGGAGGGGCAGTACTGAGGGAGTGCCGTACTGTCGGAGGGGCAGTACTGAGGGAGTGACGTACTGTCGGAGGGGCAGTACTGAGGGAGTGACGTACTGTCGGAGGTGCAGTACTGAGGGAGTGACGTAATGTCGGAGGGGCAGTGCTGAGGGAGTGCCGTAATGTCGGAGGGGCAGTACTGAGGGAGTGACGTACTGTCGGAGGGGCAGTACTGAGGGAGTGACGTACTGTCGGAGAGGCAGTACTGAGGGAGTGACGTACTGTCGGAGGGGCAGTACTGAGGGAGTGACGTACTGTCGTAGGGGCAGTACTGAGGGAGTGACGTACTGTCGGAGGGGCAGTACTGAGGGAGTGACGTACTGTCGGAGGGGCAGTACTGAGGGAGTGCCGCACTGCGCTGTCGGAGGGGCAGTACTGATTGAGTGACGTACTGTAGGAGGGGCAGTACTGAGGGAGTGACGTACTGTCGGAGGGGCAGTACTGAGGGAGTGACGTACTGTCGGAGGGGCAGTACTGAGGGAGTGACGTACTGTCGTAGGGGCAGTACTGAGGGAGTGACGTACTGTCGGAGGGGCAGTACTGAGGGAGTGACGTACTGTCGGAGGGGCAGTACTGAGGGAGTGCCGCACTGCGCTGTCGGAGGGGCAGTACTGATTGAGTGACGTACTGTTGGAGGGGCAGTACTGAGGGAATGACGTACTGTCGGAGGGGCAGTGCTGAGGGAGTGACGTACTGTCGGAGGGGCAGTACTGAGGGAGTGACGTACTTTCGGAGGGGCGGTACTGAGGGAGTGACGCACTGTCGGAGGGGCAGTACTGAGGGAGTGACGTACTGCGCTGTCGGAGGGGCAGTACTGAGGGAGTGACGTACTGCGCTGTCGGAGGGGCAGTACTGAGGGAGTGACGTACAGTCGGAGGGGCAGTACTGAGGGAGTGACGTACTGCGCTGTCGGAGGGACAGTACTGAGGGAATGACGGACTGTCGGAGGGGCAGTACTGAGGGAGTGACGTACTGTCGGAGGGGCAGTACTGAGGGAGTGACGTACTGTCGGAGGGGCAGTACTGAGGGAGTGACGTACTGTCGGAGGGGCAGTACTGAGGGAGTGACGTACTGTCGGAGGGGCAGTACTGAGGGAGTGACGTACTATCGGAGGGGCAGTACTGAGGGAGTGACGTACTGCGCTGTCGGAGGGGCAGTACTGAGGGAGTGACGTACTGTCGGAGGGGCAATACTGAGGGAGTGACATACTGTCAGAGGGGCAGTACTGAGGGAGTGACGTACTGTCGGAGGGGCAGTGCTGAGGAAGTGACGCACTGTCGGAGGGGCAGTACTGAGGGAGTGCCGTACTGTCGGAGGGGCAGTACTGAGGGAGTGATGTACTGTCGGAGGGGCAGTACTGAGGGAGTGCCGCACTGCGCTGTCGGAGGGGCAGTACTGAGGGAGTGACGTACTGTTGGAGGGGCAGTACTGAGGGAGTGACGTACTGTCGGAAGGCCAGTACTGAGTGAGTGACGTACTGTCGGAGGGGCAGTACGGAGGGAGTGACGTACTGTCGGAGGGGCAGTACTAAGGGAGTGACGTACTGTCGGAGGGGCAGTACTGAGGGAGTGACATACTGTCGGAGGGGCAGTACTAAGGGAGTGACGTACTGTCGGAGGGGCAGTACTGAGGGAGTGACGTACTGTCGGAGGGGCAGTACGGAGGGAGTGACGTATTGTCGGAGGGGCAGTACTGAGGGAGTGACGTACTGTCGGAGGGCCGTACTGAGGGAGTGACGTACTGTTGGAGGGGCAGTACTGAGGGAGTGACGTACTGTCGGAGGGGCAGTACTGAGGGAGTGATGTACTGTCGGAGGGGCGGTACTGAGGGAGTGCCGCACTGTCGGAGGGGCAGTACTGAGGGAGTGCCGTACTGTCGGAGGGGCGGTACTGAGGGAGTGACGCACTGTCGGAGGAGCAGTGCTGAGGGAGTGACGTACTGCGCTGTCGGAGGGGAAGTACTGAGGGAGTGATGTACTGCGCAGTCGGAGGGGCAGTACTGAGGGAGTGACGTACTGTCGGAGGGGCAGTACTGAGGGAGTGACGTAGTGCGATGTCGGAGGGGCAGTACTGAGGGAATGACGTACTGTCGGAGGGGCAGTACTGAGGGAGTGACGTACTGTCGGAGGGGCAGTACTGAGGGAGTGACGTACTGTCGGAGGGGCAGTACTGAGGGAGTGACGTACTGTCGGAGGGGCAGTACTGAGGGAGTGACGTACTGTCGGAGGGGCAGTACTGAGGGAGTGCCGCACTGTCGGAAGGGCAGTACTGAGGGAGTGACATACTGTCAGAGGGGCAGTACTGAGGGAGTGACGTAGTGCGCTGTCGGAGGGGCAGTACTGAGGGAGTGACGTACTGTCGGAGGGGCAGTACTGAGGGAGCGACGTACTGTCGGAGGGGCAGTACTGAGGGAGTGACGTACTGTCGGAGGGGCAGTACTGAGGGAGTGACGTACTGTCGGAGGGGCAGTACTGAGGGAGTGACGTACTGTCGGAGGGGCAGTACTGAGGGAGTGACGTACTGTCGGAGGGGCAGTACTGAGGGAGTGACGTACTGTCGGAGGGGCAGTACTGAGGGAGTGCCGCACTGTCGGAAGGGCAGTACTGAGGGAGTGACATACTGTCAGAGGGGCAGTACTGAGGGAGTGACGTAGTGCGCTGTCGGAGGGGCAGTACTGAGGGAGTGACGTACTGTCGGAGGGGCAGTACTGAGGGAGCGACGTACTGTCGGAGGGGCAGTACTGAGGGAGTGACGTACTGTCGGAGGGGCAGTACTGAGGGAGTGCCGTACTGTCGGAGGGGCAGTACTGAGGGAGTGACGTACTGCCGGAGGGGCAGTACTGAGAGAGACGTACTGTCGGATGGCCAGTACTGAGGGAGTGCCGTACTGTCGGAGGGGCAGTGCTGAGGGACCCCGCACTATCGGAGGGGCAGTACTGAGGGAGTGCCATACTGTCAGGGGAGCCAGTACTGAGGGAGTGACGTACTGTCGGAGGGGCAGTACTGAGGGAGCGACGTACTGTCGGAGGGGCAGTATTGATGGAGCGACGTACTGTCGGAGTGGCAGTACTGAGGCAGTGCTGTACTGTCGGAGGGGCAGTACTGAGGGAGTGCCGTACTGTCGGAGGGGCAGCACTGAGGGAGTGCCGTATTGCGCTGTCGGAGGGGAGGTACTGAGGGAGTGACGTACTGTCGGAGGGGCGGTACTGAGGGAGTGACGTACTGTCGGAAGGCCAGTACTGAGGGAGTGACGTACTGTCGGAGGGGCAGTACTGAGGGAGTGACGTACTGTCGGAGGGGCGGTACTGAGGGAGTGCCGTACTGTCGGAGGGGCAGTACTGAGGGAGTGACGCACTGTCGGAGGGGCAGTACTGAGGGAGTGCCGCACTGTCGGAGGGGCAGTACTGAGGGAGTGACGCACTGTCGGAGGGGCAGTACTGAGGGAGTGCCGCACTGTCGGAGGGGCAGTACTGAGGGAGTGCCGTACTGTCGGAGGGGCAGTACTGAGGGAGTGACGTACTGTCGGAGGGGCAGTACTGAGGGAGTGACGTATTGTCGGAGGGGCAGTACTGAGGGAGCCCCGCACTGTAGGAGGGGCAGTACTGAGGGAGTGCCGTACTGTCGGAGGGGCAGTACTGAGGGAGTGACGTACTGTCGGAGGGGCAGTACTGAGGGAGTGACGTACTGTCGGAGGTGCAGTACTGAGGGAGTGACGTACTGTCGGAGGGGCAGTACTGAGTGAGTGACGTACTGTCGGAGGGGCAGTACTGAGGGAGTGACGTACTGTCGGAGGGGCAGTACTGTGGGAGTGACGTACTGCCGGAGGGGCAGTACTGAGAGAGACGTACTGTCGGAGGGGCAGTACTGAGGGAGTGACATACTGTCGGAGGGGCAGTGCTGAGGGAGTGACGTACTGTCGGAGGGGCAGTACTGAGGGAGTGACGTACTGTCGGAGGTGCAGTACTGAGGGAGTGACGTACTGTCGGAGGGGCAGTACTGAGTGAGTGACGTACTGTCGGAGGGGCAGTACTGAGGGAGTGACGTACTGTCGGAGGGGCAGTACTGAGGGAGTGACGTACTGTCGGAGAGGCAGTACTGAGGGAGTGACGTACTGTCGGAGGGGCAGTACTGAGGGAGTGACATACTGTCGGAGGGACAGTACTGAGGGAGTGACGTACTGTCGGAGGGGCAGTACTGAGGGAGTGACGTACTGTCGGAGGGGCAGTACTGAGGGAGTGCCGTACTGTCGGAGGGGCAGTAGTGAGGGAGTGACGTACTGCCGGAGGGGCAGTACTGAGAGAGACGTACTGTCGGAGGGCCAATACTGAGGGAGTGCCGTACTGTCGGAGGGGCAGTGCTGAGGGACCCCGCACTGTCGGAGGGGCAGTACTGAGGGAGTGACGTACTGTCGGAGGGGCAGTACTGAGGGTGTGACGTACTGTCGGAGGGGCAGTACTGAGGGAGTGCTGCACTGTCGGAGGGGCAGTACTGAGGGAGTGACGTACTGTCGGAGGGGCAGTACTGAGGGTGTGACGTAATGTCGGAAGGCCAGTACTGAGGGAGTGACGGACTGTCGGAGGGGCAGTACTGAGGGAGTGACGTACTGTCGGAAGGGCAGTACTGAGGAAGTGACGTACTGTCGGTGGGGCAGTACTGAGGGAGTGACGTACTGTCGGAGGGGCAGTATTGAGGGAGTGACGCACTGTCGGAGGGGCAGTACTGAGGGAGTGACGTACTGCGCTGTCGGAGGGGCAGTACTGAGGGAGTGACGTACTGCGCTGTCGGAGGGGCAGTACTGAGGGAGTGACGTACAGTCGGAGGGGCAGTACTGAGGGAGTGACGTACTGCGCTGTCGGAGGGACAGTACTGAGGGAATGACGTACTGTCGGAGGGGCAGTACTGAGGGAGTGACGTACTGTCGGAGGGGCAGTACTGAGGGAGTGACGTACTGTCGGAAGGGCAGTACTGAGGAAGTGACGTACTGTCGGTGGGGCAGTACTGAGGGAGTGACGTACTGTCGGAGGGGCAGTATTGAGGGAGTGACGCACTGTCGGAGGGGCAGTACTGAGGGAGTGACGTACTGCGCTGTCGGAGGGGCAGTACTGAGGGAGTGACGTACTGCGCTGTCGGAGGGGCAGTACTGAGGGAGTGACGTACAGTCGGAGGGGCAGTACTGAGGGAGTGACGTACTGCGCTGTCGGAGGGACAGTACTGAGGGAATGACGTACTGTCGGAGGGGCAGTACTGAGGGAGTGACGTACTGTCGGAGGGGCAGTACTGAGGGAGTGACGTACTGTCGGAGGGGCAGTACTGAGGGAGTGACGTACTGTCGGAGGGGCAGTACTGAGGGAGTGACGTACTGTCGGAGGGGCAGTACTGAGGGAGTGACGTACTGCGCTGTCGGAGGGGCAGTACTGAGGGAGTGACGTACTGTCGGAGGGGCAATACTGAGGGAGTGACATACTGTCAGAGGGGCAGTACTGAGGGAGTGACGTACTGTCGGAGGGGCAGTACTGAGGAAGTGACGCACTGTCGGAGGGGCAGTACTGAGGGAGTGCCGTACTGTCGGAGGGGCAGTACTGAGGGAGTGATGTACTGTCGGAGGGGCAGTACTGAGGGAGTGCCGCACTGCGCTGTCGGAGGGGCAGTACTGAGGGAGTGACGTACTGTTGGAGGGGCAGTACTGAGGGAGTGACGTACTGTCGGAAGGCCAGTACTGAGTGAGTGACGTACTGTCGGAGGGGCAGTACGGAGGGAGTGACGTACTGTCGGAGGGGCAGTACTAAGGGAGTGACGTACTGTCGGAGGGGCAGTACTGAGGGAGTGACATACTGTCGGAGGGGCAGTACTAAGGGAGTGACGTACTGTCGGAGGGGCAGTACTGAGGGAGTGACGTACTGTCGGAGGGGCAGTACGGAGGGAGTGACGTACTGTCGGAGGGGCAGTACTGAGGGAGTGACGTACTGTCGGAGGGCCGTACTGAGGGAGTGACGTACTGTTGGAGGGGCAGTACTGAGGGAGTGACGTACTGTCGGAAGGCCAGTACTGAGGGAGTGACGTACTGTCGGAGGGGCAGTACAAAGGGAGTGACGTACTGTCGGAGGGGCAGTACTGAGGGAGTGATGTACTGTCGGAGGGGCGGTACTGAGGGAGTGCCGCACTGTCGGAGGGGCAGTACTGAGGGAGTGCCGTACTGTCGGAGGGGCGGTACTGAGGGAGTGACGCACTGTCGGAGGAGCAGTGCTGAGGGAGTGACGTACTGCGCTGTCGGAGGGGCAGTACTGAGGGAGTGATGTACTGCGCTGTCGGAGGGGCAGTACTGAGGGAGTGACGTACTGTCGGAGGGGCAGTACTGAGGGAGTGACGTAGTGCGATGTCGGAGGGGCAGTACTGAGGGAATGACGTACTGTCGGAGGGGCAGTACTGAGGGAGTGACGTACTGTCGGAGGGGCAGTACTGAGGGAGTGACGTACTGTCGGAGGGGCAGTACTGAGGGAGTGACGTACTGTCGGAGGGGCAGTACTGAAGGAGTGACGTACTGTCGGAGGGGCAGTACTGAGGGAGTGCCGCACTGTCGGAAGGGCAGTACTGAGGGAGTGACATACTGTCAGAGGGGCAGTACTGAGGGAGTGACGTAGTGCGCTGTCGGAGGGGCAGTACTGAGGGAGTGACGTACTGTCGGAGGGGCAGTACTGAGGGAGTGATGTACTGTCGGAGGGGCAGTACTGAGGGAGCGACGTACTGTCGTAGGGGCAGTACTGAGGGAGTGACGTACTGTCGGAGGGGCAGTACTGAGGGAGTGACGTACTGTCGGAGGGGCAGTAGTGAGGGAGTGACGTACTGCGCTGTCGGAGGGGCAGTACTGAGGGAGTGCCGTACTGTCGGAGGGTCAGTACTGAGGGAGTGCTGCACTGTCGGAGGGGCAGTACTGAGGGAGTGACGTACTGTCGGAGGGGCAGTACTGAGGGAGTGCCGCACTGCGCTGTCGGAGGGGCAGTACTGAGGGACTGACGTACTGTCGGAGGGGCAGTACTGAGGGAGTGCCGCACTGCGCTGTCGGAGGGGCAGTACTGAGCGAGTGCCGTACTGTCGGAGGGTCAGTACTGAGGGAGTGCTGCACTGTCGGAGGGGCAGTACTGAGGGAGTGACGTACTGTCGGAGGGGCAGTACCGAGGATGACGTACTGTCGGAGGGGCAGCACTGAGGGAGACGTACTGTCGGTGGGGAAGTACTGTGGGAGTGATGTACTGTCGGAGGGGCAGTACTGAGGGAGCGACGTACTGTCGTAGGGGCAGTACTGAGGGAGTGACGTACTGTCGGAGGGGCAGTACTGAGGGAGTGACGTACTGTCGGAGGGGCAGTACTGAGGGATTGACGTACTGTCGTAGGGGCAGTAGTGAGGGAGTGACGTACTGTCGGAGGGGCAGTACTGAGGGAGTGACGTACTGTCGGAGGGGCAGTACTGAGGGAGTGACGTACTGCGCTGTCGGAGGGGCAGTACTGAGGGAGTGACGTACTGTCGGAGGGGCAGTACTGAGGGAGTGACGTACTGTCGGAGGGGCAGTACTGAGGGAGTGACGTACTGTCGGAGGAGCAGTACTGAGGGAGTGACGTACTGTCGGAGGGGCAGTACTGAGGGAGTGACGTACTGTCGGAGGGGTAGTACTGAGGGTGTGCCGCACTGCGCTGTCGGAGGGGCAGTACTGAGGGACTGACGTTAACTGTCGGAGGGGCAGTACTGAGGGAGTGCCGCACTGCGCTGTCGGAGGGGCAGTACTGAGGGAGTGACATACTGTCGGAGGGGCAGTACTGAGGGAGTGCCGCACTGCACTGTCGGAGGGGCAGTACTGAGGGAGTGACGTACTGTCGGAGGGGCAGTACTGAGGGAGTGACTTACTGTCGGAGGGGCAGTACTGAGGGAGTGCCGTACTGTCGGAGGGGCAGTACTGAGGGAGTGCTGTACTGTCGGAGGGGCAGTACTGAGGGAGTGCCGTACTTTCGGAGGGGCGGTACTGAGGGAGTGACGCACTGTCGGAGGGGCAGTACTGAGGGAGAGACGTACTGCGCTGTCGGAGGGGCAGTACTGAGGGAGTGACGTACTGCGCTGTCGGAGGGGCAGTACTGAGGGAGTGACGTACTGTCGGAGGGGCAGTACTGAGGGAGTGACGTACTGCGCTGTCGGAGGGGCAGTACTGAGGGAATGACGTACTGTCGGAGGGGCAGTACTGAGGGAGTGACGTACTGTCGGAGGGGCAGTACTGAGGGAGTGACGTACTGTCGGAGGGGCAGTACTGAGGGAGTGACGTACTTTCGGAGGGGCAGTAATGAGGGAGTGACGTACTGTCGGAGGGGCAGTACTGAGGGAGTGACGTACTGTCGGAGGAGCAGTACTGAGGGAGTGCCGCACTGCGCTGTCGGAGGGGCAGTACTGAGGGAGTGCCGTACTGTCGGAGGGTCAGTACTGAGGGAGTGCTGCACTGTCGGAGGGGCAGTACTGAGGGAGTGACGTACTGTCGGAGGGGCAGTACCGAGGATGACGTACTGTCGGAGGGGCAGCACTGAGGGAGACGTACTGTCGGTGGGGAAGTACTGTGGGAGTGATGTACTGTCGGAGGGGCAGTACTGAGGGAGCGACGTACTGTCGTAGGGGCAGTACTGAGGGAGTGACGTACTGTCGGAGGGGCAGTACTGAGGGAGTGACGTACTGTCGGAGGGGCAGTACTGAGGGATTGATGTACTGTCGTAGGGGCAGTAGTGAGGGAGTGACGTACTGTCGGAGGGGCAGTACTGAGGGAGTGACGTACTGTCGGAGGGGCAGTACTGAGGGAGTGACGTACTGCGCTGTCGGAGGGGCAGTACTGAGGGAGTGACGTACTGTCGGAGGGGCAGTACTGAGGGAGTGACGTACTGTCGGAGGGGCAGTACTGAGGGAGTGACGTACTGTCGGAGGAGCAGTACTGAGGGAGTGACGTACTGTCGGAGGGGCAGTACTGAGGGAGTGACGTACTGTCGGAGGGGTAGTACTGAGGGAGTGCCGCACTGCGCTGTCGGAGGGGCAGTACTGAGGGACTGACGTACTGTCGGAGGGGCAGTACTGAGGGAGTGCCGCACTGCGCTGTCGGAGGGGCAGTACTGAGGGAGTGACATACTGTCGGAGGGGCAGTACTGAGGGAGTGCCGCACTGCACTGTCGGAGGGGCAGTACTGAGGGAGTGACGTACTGTCGGAGGGGCAGTACTGAGGGAGTGACTTACTGTCGGAGGGGCAGTACTGAGGGAGTGCCGTACTGTCGGAGGGGCAGTACTGAGGGAGTGCTGTACTGTCGGAGGGGCAGTACTGAGGGAGTGCCGTACTTTCGGAGGGGCGGTACTGAGGGAGTGACGCACTGTCGGAGGGGCAGTACTGAGGGAGAGACGTACTGCGCTGTCGGAGGGGCAGTACTGAGGGAGTGACGTACTGCGCTGTCGGAGGGGCAGTACTGAGGGAGTGACGTACTGTCGGAGGGGCAGTACTGAGGGAGTGACGTACTGCGCTGTCGGAGGGGCAGTACTGAGGGAATGACGTACTGTCGGAGGGGCAGTACTGAGGGAGTGACGTACTGTCGGAGGGGCAGTACTGAGGGAGTGACGTACTGTCGGAGGGGCAGTACTGAGGGAGTGACGTACTTTCGGAGGGGCAGTAATGAGGGAGTGACGTACTGTCGGAGGGGCAGTACTGAGGGAGTGACGTACTGTCGGAGGAGCAGTACTGAGGGAGTGCCGCACTGTCGGGAGAGTGACGTACTGTCAGAGGGGCAGTACTGAGGGAGTGACGTACTGCGCTGTCTGAGGGGCAGTGCTGAGGGAGTGACGTACTGTCGGAGGGGCAGTACTGAGGGAGTGACGTACTGTCGAAGGGGCAGTACTGAGGGAGTGACGTACTGTCGGAGGGGCAGTACTGAGGGAGTGACGTACTGTCGGAGGGGCAGTACTGAGGGAGTGACGTACTGTCGGAGGGGCAGAACTGAGGGAGTGACGTACTGTCGTAGGGGCAGTACTGAGGGAGTGACGTACTGTCGGAGGGACAGTACTGAGGGAGTGACGTACTGTCGGAGGGGCAGTACTGAGGGAGTGACGTACTGCGCTGTCGGAAGGGCAGTACTGAGGGAGTGACGTACTGTCGGAGGGGCAATACTGAGGGAGTGACGTACTGTCAGAGGGGCAGTACTGAGGGAGTGACGTACTGTCGGAGGGGCAGTCCTGAGGGAGTGACGTACTGAGGGAGTGACGTACTGTTGGAGGGGCAGTACTGAGAGAGTGACGTACTGTCGGAAGGCCAGTACTGAGGGAGTGACGTACTGTCGGAGGGGCAGTACTAAGGGAGTGACGTACTGTCGGAGGGGCAGTACTGAGGGAGTGACGTACTGTCGGAGGGGCAGTACTAAGGGAGTGACGTACTGTCGGAGGGGCAGTACTGAGGGAGTGACGTACTGTCGGAGGTGCAGTACTGAGGGAGTGCCGTACTGTCGGAGGGGCAGTACTGAGGGAGTGCCGTACTGCGCTGTCGGAGGTGAGGTACTGAAGGAGTGATGTACTGTCGGAGGGGCGGTACTGAGGGAGTGCCGCACTGTCGGAGGGGCAGTACTGAGGGAGTGCCGTACTGTTGGAGGGGCGGTACTGAGGGAGTGACGCACTGTCGGAGGAGCAGTACTGAGGGAGTGCCGTACTGTCGGAGGGTCAGTACTGAGGGAGTGCTGCACTGTCGGAGGGGCAGTACTGAGGGAGTGACGTACTGTCGGAGGGGCAGTACTGAGGGAGACGTACTGTCGGAGGGGCAGTACTGAGGGAGTGCAGCACTGTCGGAGGGGCAGTACTGAGGGAGTGACGTACTGTCGGAGGGGCAGTACTGAGGGAGTGACGTACTGCGCTGTCGGAGGGGCAGTAGTGAGGGAGTGTCGCACTGTCGGAGGGGCAGAACTGAGGGAGTGACATACTGTTGGAGGGGCAGTACTGAGGGAGTGACGTACTGTCGGAGGGGCAGTACTGAGGGAGTGACGTAGTGCGCTGTTGAAGGGGCAGTACTGAGGGAATGACGTACTGTCGGAGGGGCAGTGCTGAGGGAGTGACGTACTGTCGGAGGGGCAGTACTGAGGGAGTGACGTACTTTCGGAGGGGCGGTACTGAGGGAGTGACGCACTGTCGGAGGGGCAGTACTGAGGGAGTGACGTACTGCGCTGTCGGAGGGGCAGTACTGAGGGAGTGACGTACTGCGCTGTCGGAGCGGCAGTACTGAGGGAGTGACGTACAGTCGGAGGGGCAGTACTGAGGGAGTGACGTACTGCGCTGTCGGAGGGACAGTACTGAGGGAATGACGTACTGTCGGAGGGGCAGTACTGAGGGAGTGACGTACTGTCGGAGGGGCAGTACTGAGGGAGTGACGTACTGTCGGAGGGGCAGTACTGAGGGAGTGACGTACTGTCGGAGCGGCAGTACTGAGGGAGTGACGTACTGTCGGAGGGGCAGTACTGAGGGAGTGACGTACTGCGCTGTCGGAGGGGCAGTACTGAGGAGGTGACGTACTGTCGGAGGGGCAATACTGAGGGAGTGACATACTGTCAGAGGGGCAGTACTGAGGGAGTGACGTACTGTCGGAGGGGCAGTACTGAGGAAGTGACGCACTGTCGGAGGGGCAGTACTGAGGGAGTGCCGTACTGTCGGAGGGGCAGTACTGAGGGAGTGATGTACTGTCGGAGGGGCAGTACTGAGGGAGTGCCGCACTGCGCTGTCGGAGGGGCAGTACTGAGGGAGTGACGTACTGTTGGAGGGGCAGTACTGAGGGAGTGACGTACTGTCGGAAGGCCAGTACTGAGTGAGTGACGTACTGTCGGAGGGGCAGTACGGAGGGAGTGACGTACTGTCGGAGGGGCAGTACTAAGGGAGTGACGTACTGTCGGAGGGGCAGTACTGAGGGAGTGACATACTGTCGGAGGGGCAGTACTAAGGGAGTGACGTACTGTCGGAGGGGCAGTACTGAGGGAGTGACGTACTGTCGGAGGGGCAGTACGGAGGGAGTGACGTACTGTCGGAGGGGCAGTACTGAGGGAGTGACGTACTGTCGGAGGGCCGTACTGAGGGAGTGACGTACTGTTGGAGGGGCAGTACTGAGGGAGTGACGTACTGTCGGATGGCCAGTACTGAGGGAGTGACGTACTGTCGGAGGGGCAGTACTAAGGGAGTGACGTACTGTCGGAGGGGCAGTACTGAGGGAGTGACGTACTGTCGGAGGGGCAGTACTGAGGGAGTGACGTACTGTCGGAGATGCAGTACTGAGGGAGTGACGTACTGTCGGAGGGGCAGTACTGAGGGAGTGCCGTACTGTCGGAGGGGCAGTACTGAGGGAGTGCCGTACTGCGCTGTCGGAGGGGAGGTGCTGAAGGAGTGATGTACTGTCGGAGGGGCGGTACTGAGGGAGTACCGCACTGTCGGAGGGGCAGTACTGAGGGAGTGCCGTACTGTCGGAGGGGCGGTATTGAGGGAGTGACGCACTGTCGGAGGAGCAGTGCTGAGGGAGTGACGTACTGCGCTGTCGGAGGGGCAGTACTGAGGGAGTGATGTACTGCGCTGTCGGAGGGGCAGTACTGAGGGAGTGACGTACTGTCGGAGGGGCAGTACTGAGGGAGTGACGTAGTGCGATGTCGGAGGGGCAGTACTGAGGGAATGACGTACTGTCGGAGGGGCAGTACTGAGGGAGTGACGTACTGTCGGAGGGGCAGTACTGAGGGAGTGACGTACTGTCGGAGGGGCAGTACTGAGGGAGTGACGTGCTGTCGGAGGGGCAGTACTGAGGGAGTGACGTACTGTCGGAGGGGCAGTACTGAGGGAGTGCCGCACTGTCGGAAGGGCAGTACTGAGGGAGTGACATACTGTCAGAGGGGCAGTACTGAGGGAGTGACGTAGTGCGCTGTCGGAGGGGCAGTACTGAGGGAGTGACGTACTGTCGGAGGGGCAGTACTGAGGGAGTGACGTACTGTCGGAGGGGCAGTAGTGAGGGAGTGACGTACTGCGCTGTCGGAGGGGCAGTACTGAGGGAGTGCCGTACTGTCGGAGGGTCAGTACTGAGGGAGTGCTGCACTGTCGGAGGGGCAGTACTGAGGGAGTGACGTACTGTCGGAGGGGCAGTACTGAGGGAGTGCCGCACTGCGCTGTCGGAGGGGCAGTACTGAGGGACTGACGTACTGTCGGAGGGGCAGTACTGAGGGAGTGCTGCACTGCGCTGTCGGAGCGGCAGTACTGAGGGAGTGCCGTACTGTCGGAGGGTCAGTACTGAGGGAGTGCTGCACTGTCGGAGGGGCAGTACTGAGGGAGTGACGTACTGTCGGAGGGGCAGTACCGAGGATGACGTACTGTCGGAGGGGCAGCACTGAGGGAGACGTACTGTCGGTGGGGAAGTACTGTGGGAGTGCCGCACTGTCGGAGGGGCAGTACTGAGGGAGTGACGCACTGTCGGAGGGGCAGTACTGACGGAGTGACGCACTGTCGGAGGGGCAGTACTGAGGAAGTGCTGCACTGTCGGAGGGGCAGTACTGAGGGAGTGCCGTACTGTCGGAGGGGCAGTACTGAGGGAGTGCCGTACTGCGCTGTCGGAGGGGAGGTACTGAAGGAGTGATGTACTGTCGGAGGGGCGGTACTGAGGGAGTGCCGCACTGTCGGAGGGGCAGTACTGAGGGAGTGCCGTACTGTCGGAGGGGCGGTACTGAGGGAGTGACGCACCGTCGGAGGAGCAGTACTGAGGGAGTGACGTACTGCGCTGTCGGAGGGGCAGTACTGAGGGAGTGACGTACTGCGCTGTCGGAGGGGCAGTACTGAGGGAGTGACGTACTGTCGGAGGGGCAGTACTAAGGGAGTGACGTAGTGCGCTGTCGGAGGGGCAGTACTGAGGGAATGACGTACTGTCGGAGGGGCAGTACTGAGGGAGTGACGTACTGTCGGAGGGGCAGTACTGAGGGAGTGACGTACTGTCGGAGGGGCAGTACTGAGGGAGTGACGTACTGTCGGAGGGGCAGTACGGAGGGAGTGACGTACTGTTGGAGGGGCAGTACTGAGGGAGTGACCTACTGTCGGAGGGGCAGTACTGAGGGAGTGACGTAGTGCGCTGTCGGAGGGGCAGTACTGAGGGAATGATGTACTGTCGGAGGGGCAGTACTGAGGGAGTGATGTACTGTCGGAGGGGCAGTACTGAGGGAGTGACGTACTGTCGGAGGGGCAGTACTGAGGGATTGACGTACTGTCGTAGGGGCAGTAGTGAGGGAGTGACGTACTGTCGGAGGGGCAGTACTGAGGGAGTGACGTACTGTCGGAGGGGCAGTACTGAGGGAGTGACGTACTGCGCTGTCGGAGGGGCAGTACTGAGGGAGTGACGTACTGTCGGAGGGGCAGTACTGAGGGAGTGACGTACTGTCGGAGGGGCAGTACTGAGGGAGTGACGTACTGTCGGAGGAGCAGTACTGAGGGAGTGACGTACTGTCGGAGGGGCAGTACTGAGGGAGTGACGTACTGTCGGAGGGGTAGTACTGAGGGAGTGCCGCACTGCGCTGTCGGAGGGGCAGTACTGAGGGAGTGACGTACTTTCGGAGGGGCGGTACTGAGGGAGTGACGCACTGTCGGAGGGGCAGTACTGAGGGAGTGACGTACTGCGCTGTCGGAGGGGCAGTACTGAGGGAGTGACGTACTGCGCTGTCGGAGCGGCAGTACTGAGGGAGTGACGTACAGTCGGAGGGGCAGTACTGAGGGAGTGACGTACTGCGCTGTCGGAGGGACAGTACTGAGGGAATGACGTACTGTCGGAGGGGCAGTACTGAGGGAGTGACGTACTGTCGGAGGGGCAGTACTGAGGGAGTGACGTACTGTCGGAGGGGCAGTACTGAGGGAGTGACGTACTGTCGGAGCGGCAGTACTGAGGGAGTGACGTACTGTCGGAGGGGCAGTACTGAGGGAGTGACGTACTGCGCTGTCGGAGGGGCAGTACTGAGGAGGTGACGTACTGTCGGAGGGGCAATACTGAGGGAGTGACATACTGTCAGAGGGGCAGTACTGAGGGAGTGACGTACTGTCGGAGGGGCAGTACTGAGGAAGTGACGCACTGTCGGAGGGGCAGTACTGAGGGAGTGCCGTACTGTCGGAGGGGCAGTACTGAGGGAGTGATGTACTGTCGGAGGGGCAGTACTGAGGGAGTGCCGCACTGCGCTGTCGGAGGGGCAGTACTGAGGGAGTGACGTACTGTTGGAGGGGCAGTACTGAGGGAGTGACGTACTGTCGGAAGGCCAGTACTGAGTGAGTGACGTACTGTCGGAGGGGCAGTACGGAGGGAGTGACGTACTGTCGGAGGGGCAGTACTAAGGGAGTGACGTACTGTCGGAGGGGCAGTACTGAGGGAGTGACATACTGTCGGAGGGGCAGTACTAAGGGAGTGACGTACTGTCGGAGGGGCAGTACTGAGGGAGTGACGTACTGTCGGAGGGGCAGTACGGAGGGAGTGACGTACTGTCGGAGGGGCAGTACTGAGGGAGTGACGTACTGTCGGAGGGCCGTACTGAGGGAGTGACGTACTGTTGGAGGGGCAGTACTGAGGGAGTGACGTACTGTCGGATGGCCAGTACTGAGGGAGTGACGTACTGTCGGAGGGGCAGTACTAAGGGAGTGACGTACTGTCGGAGGGGCAGTACTGAGGGAGTGACGTACTGTCGGAGGGGCAGTACTGAGGGAGTGACGTACTGTCGGAGATGCAGTACTGAGGGAGTGACGTACTGTCGGAGGGGCAGTACTGAGGGAGTGCCGTACTGTCGGAGGGGCAGTACTGAGGGAGTGCCGTACTGCGCTGTCGGAGGGGAGGTGCTGAAGGAGTGATGTACTGTCGGAGGGGCGGTACTGAGGGAGTACCGCACTGTCGGAGGGGCAGTACTGAGGGAGTGCCGTACTGTCGGAGGGGCGGTATTGAGGGAGTGACGCACTGTCGGAGGAGCAGTGCTGAGGGAGTGACGTACTGCGCTGTCGGAGGGGCAGTACTGAGGGAGTGATGTACTGCGCTGTCGGAGGGGCAGTACTGAGGGAGTGACGTACTGTCGGAGGGGCAGTACTGAGGGAGTGACGTAGTGCGATGTCGGAGGGGCAGTACTGAGGGAATGACGTACTGTCGGAGGGGCAGTACTGAGGGAGTGACGTACTGTCGGAGGGGCAGTACTGAGGGAGTGACGTACTGTCGGAGGGGCAGTACTGAGGGAGTGACGTGCTGTCGGAGGGGCAGTACTGAGGGAGTGACGTACTGTCGGAGGGGCAGTACTGAGGGAGTGACGTACTGTCGGAGGGGCAGTAGTGAGGGAGTGACGTACTGCGCTGTCGGAGGGGCAGTACTGAGGGAGTGCCGTACTGTCGGAGGGTCAGTACTGAGGGAGTGCTGCACTGTCGGAGGGGCAGTACTGAGGGAGTGACGTACTGTTGGAGGGGCAGTACTGAGAGAGTGACGTACTGTCGGAAGGCCAGTACTGAGGGAGTGACGTACTGTCGGAGGGGCAGTACTAAGGGAGTGACGTACTGTCGGAGGGGCAGTACTGAGGGAGTGACGTACTGTCGGAGGGGCAGTACTAAGGGAGTGACGTACTGTCGGAGGGGCAGTACTGAGGGAGTGACGTACTGTCGGAGGTGCAGTACTGAGGGAGTGCCGTACTGTCGGAGGGGCAGTACTGAGGGAGTGCCGTACTGCGCTGTCGGAGGTGAGGTACTGAAGGAGTGATGTACTGTCGGAGGGGCGGTACTGAGGGAGTGCCGCACTGTCGGAGGGGCAGTACTGAGGGAGTGCCGTACTGTTGGAGGGGCGGTACTGAGGGAGTGACGCACTGTCGGAGGAGCAGTACTGAGGGAGTGCCGTACTGTCGGAGGGTCAGTACTGAGGGAGTGCTGCACTGTCGGAGGGGCAGTACTGAGGGAGTGACGTACTGTCGGAGGGGCAGTACTGAGGGAGACGTACTGTCGGAGGGGCAGTACTGAGGGAGTGCAGCACTGTCGGAGGGGCAGTACTGAGGGAGTGACGTACTGTCGGAGGGGCAGTACTGAGGGAGTGACGTACTGCGCTGTCGGAGGGGCAGTAGTGAGGGAGTGTCGCACTGTCGGAGGGGCAGAACTGAGGGAGTGACATACTGTTGGAGGGGCAGTACTGAGGGAGTGACGTACTGTCGGAGGGGCAGTACTGAGGGAGTGACGTAGTGCGCTGTTGAAGGGGCAGTACTGAGGGAATGACGTACTGTCGGAGGGGCAGTGCTGAGGGAGTGACGTACTGTCGGAGGGGCAGTACTGAGGGAGTGACGTACTTTCGGAGGGGCGGTACTGAGGGAGTGACGCACTGTCGGAGGGGCAGTACTGAGGGAGTGACGTACTGCGCTGTCGGAGGGGCAGTACTGAGGGAGTGACGTACTGCGCTGTCGGAGCGGCAGTACTGAGGGAGTGACGTACAGTCGGAGGGGCAGTACTGAGGGAGTGACGTACTGCGCTGTCGGAGGGACAGTACTGAGGGAATGACGTACTGTCGGAGGGGCAGTACTGAGGGAGTGACGTACTGTCGGAGGGGCAGTACTGAGGGAGTGACGTACTGTCGGAGGGGCAGTACTGAGGGAGTGACGTACTGTCGGAGCGGCAGTACTGAGGGAGTGACGTACTGTCGGAGGGGCAGTACTGAGGGAGTGACGTACTGCGCTGTCGGAGGGGCAGTACTGAGGAGGTGACGTACTGTCGGAGGGGCAATACTGAGGGAGTGACATACTGTCAGAGGGGCAGTACTGAGGGAGTGACGTACTGTCGGAGGGGCAGTACTGAGGAAGTGACGCACTGTCGGAGGGGCAGTACTGAGGGAGTGCCGTACTGTCGGAGGGGCAGTACTGAGGGAGTGATGTACTGTCGGAGGGGCAGTACTGAGGGAGTGCCGCACTGCGCTGTCGGAGGGGCAGTACTGAGGGAGTGACGTACTGTTGGAGGGGCAGTACTGAGGGAGTGACGTACTGTCGGAAGGCCAGTACTGAGTGAGTGACGTACTGTCGGAGGGGCAGTACGGAGGGAGTGACGTACTGTCGGAGGGGCAGTACTAAGGGAGTGACGTACTGTCGGAGGGGCAGTACTGAGGGAGTGACATACTGTCGGAGGGGCAGTACTAAGGGAGTGACGTACTGTCGGAGGGGCAGTACTGAGGGAGTGACGTACTGTCGGAGGGGCAGTACGGAGGGAGTGACGTACTGTCGGAGGGGCAGTACTGAGGGAGTGACGTACTGTCGGAGGGCCGTACTGAGGGAGTGACGTACTGTTGGAGGGGCAGTACTGAGGGAGTGACGTACTGTCGGATGGCCAGTACTGAGGGAGTGACGTACTGTCGGAGGGGCAGTACTAAGGGAGTGACGTACTGTCGGAGGGGCAGTACTGAGGGAGTGACGTACTGTCGGAGGGGCAGTACTGAGGGAGTGACGTACTGTCGGAGATGCAGTACTGAGGGAGTGACGTACTGTCGGAGGGGCAGTACTGAGGGAGTGCCGTACTGTCGGAGGGGCAGTACTGAGGGAGTGCCGTACTGCGCTGTCGGAGGGGAGGTGCTGAAGGAGTGATGTACTGTCGGAGGGGCGGTACTGAGGGAGTACCGCACTGTCGGAGGGGCAGTACTGAGGGAGTGCCGTACTGTCGGAGGGGCGGTATTGAGGGAGTGACGCACTGTCGGAGGAGCAGTGCTGAGGGAGTGACGTACTGCGCTGTCGGAGGGGCAGTACTGAGGGAGTGATGTACTGCGCTGTCGGAGGGGCAGTACTGAGGGAGTGACGTACTGTCGGAGGGGCAGTACTGAGGGAGTGACGTAGTGCGATGTCGGAGGGGCAGTACTGAGGGAATGACGTACTGTCGGAGGGGCAGTACTGAGGGAGTGACGTACTGTCGGAGGGGCAGTACTGAGGGAGTGACGTACTGTCGGAGGGGCAGTACTGAGGGAGTGACGTGCTGTCGGAGGGGCAGTACTGAGGGAGTGACGTACTGTCGGAGGGGCAGTACTGAGGGAGTGACGTACTGTCGGAGGGGCAGTAGTGAGGGAGTGACGTACTGCGCTGTCGGAGGGGCAGTACTGAGGGAGTGCCGTACTGTCGGAGGGTCAGTACTGAGGGAGTGCTGCACTGTCGGAGGGGCAGTACTGAGGGAGTGACGTACTGTCGGAGGGGCAGTACTGAGGGAGTGCCGCACTGCGCTGTCGGAGGGGCAGTACTGAGGGACTGACGTACTGTCGGAGGGGCAGTACTGAGGGAGTGCTGCACTGCGCTGTCGGAGCGGCAGTACTGAGGGAGTGCCGTACTGTCGGAGGGTCAGTACTGAGGGAGTGCTGCACTGTCGGAGGGGCAGTACTGAGGGAGTGACGTACTGTCGGAGGGGCAGTACCGAGGATGACGTACTGTCGGAGGGGCAGCACTGAGGGAGACGTACTGTCGGTGGGGAAGTACTGTGGGAGTGCCGCACTGTCGGAGGGGCAGTACTGAGGGAGTGACGCACTGTCGGAGGGGCAGTACTGACGGAGTGACGCACTGTCGGAGGGGCAGTACTGAGGAAGTGCTGCACTGTCGGAGGGGCAGTACTGAGGGAGTGCCGTACTGTCGGAGGGGCAGTACTGAGGGAGTGCCGTACTGCGCTGTCGGAGGGGAGGTACTGAAGGAGTGATGTACTGTCGGAGGGGCGGTACTGAGGGAGTGCCGCACTGTCGGAGGGGCAGTACTGAGGGAGTGCCGTACTGTCGGAGGGGCGGTACTGAGGGAGTGACGCACCGTCGGAGGAGCAGTACTGAGGGAGTGACGTACTGCGCTGTCGGAGGGGCAGTACTGAGGGAGTGACGTACTGCGCTGTCGGAGGGGCAGTACTGAGGGAGTGACGTACTGTCGGAGGGGCAGTACTAAGGGAGTGACGTAGTGCGCTGTCGGAGGGGCAGTACTGAGGGAATGACGTACTGTCGGAGGGGCAGTACTGAGGGAGTGACGTACTGTCGGAGGGGCAGTACTGAGGGAGTGACGTACTGTCGGAGGGGCAGTACTGAGGGAGTGACGTACTGTCGGAGGGGCAGTACGGAGGGAGTGACGTACTGTTGGAGGGGCAGTACTGAGGGAGTGACCTACTGTCGGAGGGGCAGTACTGAGGGAGTGACGTAGTGCGCTGTCGGAGGGGCAGTACTGAGGGAATGATGTACTGTCGGAGGGGCAGTACTGAGGGAGTGATGTACTGTCGGAGGGGCAGTACTGAGGGAGTGACGTACTGTCGGAGGGGCAGTACTGAGGGATTGACGTACTGTCGTAGGGGCAGTAGTGAGGGAGTGACGTACTGTCGGAGGGGCAGTACTGAGGGAGTGACGTACTGTCGGAGGGGCAGTACTGAGGGAGTGACGTACTGCGCTGTCGGAGGGGCAGTACTGAGGGAGTGACGTACTGTCGGAGGGGCAGTACTGAGGGAGTGACGTACTGTCGGAGGGGCAGTACTGAGGGAGTGACGTACTGTCGGAGGAGCAGTACTGAGGGAGTGACGTACTGTCGGAGGGGCAGTACTGAGGGAGTGACGTACTGTCGGAGGGGTAGTACTGAGGGAGTGCCGCACTGCGCTGTCGGAGGGGCAGTACTGAGGGACTGACGTACTGTCGGAGGGGCAGTACTGAGGGAGTGCCGCACTGCGCTGTCGGAGGGGCAGTACTGAGGGAGTGACATACTGTCGGAGGGGCAGTACTGAGGGAGTGCCGCACTGCACTGTCGGAGGGGCAGTACTGAGGGAGTGACGTACTGTCGGAGGGGCAGTACTGAGGGAGTGACTTACTGTCGGAGGGGCAGTACTGAGGGAGTGCCGTACTGTCGGAGGGGCAGTACTGAGGGAGTGCTGTACTGTCGGAGGGGCAGTACTGAGGGAGTGCCGTACTTTCGGAGGGGCGGTACTGAGGGAGTGACGCACTGTCGGAGGGGCAGTACTGAGGGAGAGACGTACTGCGCTGTCGGAGGGGCAGTACTGAGGGAGTGACGTACTGCGCTGTCGGAGGGGCAGTACTGAGGGAGTGACGTACTGTCGGAGGGGCAGTACTGAGGGAGTGACGTACTGCGCTGTCGGAGGGGCAGTACTGAGGGAATGACGTACTGTCGGAGGGGCAGTACTGAGGGAGTGACGTACTGTCGGAGGGGCAGTACTGAGGGAGTGACGTACTGTCGGAGGGGCAGTACTGAGGGAGTGACGTACTTTCGGAGGGGCAGTAATGAGGGAGTGACGTACTGTCGGAGGGGCAGTACTGAGGGAGTGACGTACTGTCGGAGGAGCAGTACTGAGGGAGTGCCGCACTGTCGGGAGAGTGACGTACTGTCAGAGGGGCAGTACTGAGGGAGTGACGTACTGCGCTGTCTGAGGGGCAGTGCTGAGGGAGTGACGTACTGTCGGAGGGGCAGTACTGAGGGAGTGACGTACTGTCGGAGGGGCAGTACTGAGGGAGTGACGTACTGTCGGAGGGGCAGTACTGAGGGAGTGACGTACTGTCGAAGGGGCAGTACTGAGGGAGTGACGTACTGTCGGAGGGGCAGAACTGAGGGAGTGACGTACTGTCGTAGGAGCAGTACTGAGGGAGTGACATACTGTCGGAGGGACAGTACTGAGGGAGTGATGTACTGTCGGAGGGGCAGTACTGAGGGAGTGACGTACTGCGCTGTCGGAAGGGCAGTACTGAGGGAGTGACGTACTGTCGGAGGGGCAATACTGAGGGAGTGACGTACTGTCAGAGGGGCAGTACTGAGGGAGTGACGTACTGTCGGAGAGGCAGTACTGAGGGAGTGACGCACTGTACGAGGGGCAGTACTGAGGGAGTGCCGCACTGCGCTGTCGGAGGGGCAGTACTGAGGGAGTGACGTACTGTTGGAGATGCAGTACTGAGGGAGTGACGTACTGTCGGAAGGCCAGTACTGATGGAGTGACGTACTGTCGGAAGGGCAGTACGGAGGGAGTGACGTACTGTCGGAGGGGCAGTCCTGAGGGAGTGACGTACTGTCGGAGGGCCGTACTGAGGGAGTGACGTACTGTTGGAGGGGCAGTACTGAGAGAGTGACGTACTGTCGGAAGGCCAGTACTGAGGGAGTGACGTACTGTCGGAGGGGCAGTACTAAGGGAGTGACGTACTGTCGGAGGGGCAGTACTGAGGGAGTGACGTACTGTCGGAGGGGCAGTACTAAGGGAGTGACGTACTGTCGGAGGGGCAGTACTGAGGGAGTGACGTACTGTCGGAGGTGCAGTACTGAGGGAGTGCCGTACTGTCGGAGGGGCAGTACTGAGGGAGTGCCGTACTGCGCTGTCGGAGGTGAGGTACTGAAGGAGTGATGTACTGTCGGAGGGGCGGTACTGAGGGAGTGCCGCACTGTCGGAGGGGCAGTACTGAGGGAGTGCCGTACTGTCGGAGGGGCGGTACTGAGGGAGTGACGCACTGTCGGAGGAGCAGTACTGAGGGAGTGACGTACTGCGCTGTCAGAGGGGCAGTACTGAGGGAGTGATGTACTGCGCTGTCGGAGGGGCAGTACTGAGGGAGTGACGTACTGTCGGAGGGGCAGTATTGTGGGAGTGACATAGTGCGCTGTCAGAGGGGCAGTACTGAGGGAATGACGTACTGTCGGAGGGGCAGTACAGAGGGAGTGACGTACTGTCGGAGGGGCAGTACTGAGGGAGTGACGTACTGTCGGAGGGGCAGTACTGAGGGAGTGACGTACTGTCGGAGGGGCAGTACTGAGGGAGTGACGTGCTGTCGGAGGGGCAGTACTGAGGGAGTGACGCACTGTCGGAAGGGCAGTACTGAGGGAGTGACGTACTGTCGGAGGGGCAGTACAGAGGGAGTGACGTACTGCGCTGTCGGAGGGGCAGTAGTGAGGGAGTGTCGCACTGTCGGAGGGGCAGAACTGAGGGAGTGACGTACTGTCGGAGGGGCAGTACTAAGGGAGTGACGTACTGTCGGAGGGGCAGTACTGAGGGAGTGACGTACTGTCAGAGGGGCAGTACTGAGGGAGTGACGTACTGTCGGAGGGGCAGTACTGAGGGAGTGACATACTGTCGGAGGGGCAGTACTGAGGGAGTGACGTACTGTCGGAGGGGCAGTACTAAGGGAGTGACGTACTGTCGGAGGGGCAGTACTGAGGGAGTGACGTACTGCGCTGTCGGAGGAGCAGTACTGAGGGACTGAAGTACTGTCGGAGGGGCAGTACTGAGGGAGTGCCGCACTGCGCTGTCGGAGGGGCAGTACTGAGGGAGTGCCGTACTGTCGGAGGGTCAGTACTGAGGGAGTGCTGCACTGTCGGAGGGGCAGTACTGAGGGAGTGACGTACTGTCGGAGGGGCAGTACTGAGGGAGACGTACTGTCGGAGGGGCAGTACTGAGGGAGTGCTGCACTGTCGGAGGGGCAGTACTGAGGGAGTGCCGTACTGTCGGAGGGGCAGTACTGAGGGAGTGACGTACTGTCGGAGGGGCAGTACTGAGGGAGTGACGTACTGTCGGATGGGCAGTACTGAGGGAGCCCCGCACTGTCGGAGGGGCAGTTGTGAGGGAGTGCTGCACTGTCGGAGGGGCAGTACTGAGGGAGTGACGTCCTGTCGGAGGGGCAGTACTGAGGGAGTGACGTACTGTCGGAGGGGCAGTACTGAGGGAGTGATGTACTGTCGGAGGGGCAGTACTGAGGGAGTGACGTACTGTCGGAGGGGCAGTACTGAGGGATTGCTGCACTGTCGGAGGTGCAGTACTGAGGGAGTGGCGTACTGTCGGAGGGGCAGTACTGAGGGAGTGACGTACTGTCAGAGGGGCAGTACTGAGTGAGTGACGCACTGTCGGAGGGGCAGTACTGAGGGAGTGATGTACTGTCGGAGGGGCAGTACTGAGGGAGTGACGTACTGTCGGAGGGGCAGTACTGAGGGAGTGACGTACTGTCGGAGGGGCAGTACTGAGGGAGTGACGTACTGTCGGAGGGGCAGTACTGAGGGAGTGACGTACTGTCGGAGGGGCAGTACTGAGGGAGTGCCGCACTGTCGGAAGGGCAGTACTGAGGGAGTGACATACTGTCGGAGGGGCAGTACTGAGGGAGTGACGTACTGCGCTGTCGGAGGGGCAGTAGTGAGGGAGTGTCGCACTGTCGGAGTGCAGAACTGAGGGAGTGACGCACTGTCGGAGGGGCAGTACTGAGGGAGTGACGTACTGTCGGAGGGGCAGTACTGAGGGAGTGACGTACTGTCGGAGGGGCAGTACTGAGGGAGTGACGTACTGTCGGAGGGGCAGTACTGAGGGAGCGACGTACTGTCATAGGGGCAGTACTGAGGGAGTGACGTACTGTCGGAGGGGCAGTACTGAGGGAGTGACGTACTGTCGGAGGGGCAGTAGTGAGGGAGTGACGTAATGCGCTGTCGGAGGGGCAGTACTGAGGGACTGACGTACTGTCGGAGGGGCAGTACTGAGGGAGTGCCGCACTGCGCTGTCGGAATGGGCAGTACTGAGGGAGTGCCGTACTGTCGGAGGGTCAGTACTGAGGGAGTGCTGCACTGTCGGAGGGGCAGTACTGAGGGAGTGACGTACTGTCGGAGGGGCAGTACTGAGGGAGTGACGTACTGTCGGAGGGGTAGTACTGAGGGAGTGCCGCACTGCGCTGTCGGAGGGGCAGTACTGAGGGACTGACGTACTGTCGGAGGGGCAGTACTGAGGGAGTGCCGCACTGCGCTGTCGGAGGGGCAGTACTGAGGGAGTGACGTACTGTCGGAGGAGCAGTACTGAGGGAGTGACGTACTGTCGGAGGGGCAGTACTGAGGGAGTGACGTACTGTCGGAGGGGTAGTACTGAGGGAGTGCCGCACTGCGCTGTCGGAGGGGCAGTACTGAGGGACTGACGTACTGTCGGAGGGGCAGTACTGAGGGAGTGCCGTACTGTCGGAGGGTCAGTACTGAGGGAGTGCTGCACTGCGCTGTCGGAGGGGCAGTACTGAGGGAGTGACGTACTGTCGGAGGGGCAGTACTGAGGGAGTGACGTACTGTCGGAGGGGCAGTACTGAGGGAGTGCCGCACTGCGCTGTCGGAGGGGCAGTACTGAGGGAGTGACGTACTGTCGGAGGGGCAGTACTGAGGGAGTGACGTACTGTCGGAGGGGCAGTACTGAGGGAGTGACGCACTGTCGGAAGGGCAGTACTGACGGAGTGACGTACTGTCGGAGGGGCAGTACTGAGGGAGACGTACTGTCGGTGGGGAAGTACTGTGGGAGTGCCGCACTGTCGGAGGGGCAGTACTGAGGGAGTGACGCACTGTCGGAGGGGCAGTACTGACGGAGTGACGCACTGTCGGAGGGGCAGTACTGAGGAAGTGCTGCACTGTCGGAGGGGCAGTACTGAGGGAGTTCCGTACTGTCGGAGGGGCAGTACTGAGGGAGTGCCATACTGTCGGAGGGGCAGTACTGAGGAGTGCCGTACTGCGCTGTCGGAGGGGAGGTACTGAAGGAGTGATGTACTGTCGGAGGGGCGGTACTGAGGGAGTGCAGCACTGTCGGAGGGGCAGTACTGAAAGAGTGCCATACTGTCGGAGGGGCGGTACTGAGGGAGTGACGCACTGTCGGAGGAGCAGTACTGAGGGAGTGACGTACTGCGCTGTCGGAGGGGCAGTACTGAGGGAGTGACGTACTGCGCTGTCGGAGGGGCAGTACTGAGGGAATGACGTACTGTCGGAGGGGCAGTACTGAGGGAGTGACGTACTGTCGGAGGGGCAGTACTGAGGGAGTGACATACTGTCGGAGGGGCAGTACTGAGGGAGTGACGTACTGTCGGAGGGGCAGTACTGAGGGAGTGACGTACTGTCGGAGGGGCAATACTGAGGGAGTGACGTACTGTCGGAGGGGCAGTACTGAGGGAGTGACGCACTGTCGGAGGGGCAGTACTGAGGGAGTGCCGCACTGTCGGAAGGGCAGTACTGAGGGAGTGACGTACTGTCGGAGGGGCAGTACTGAGGGAGTGACGTACTGCGCTGTCGGAGGGGCAGTACTGAGGGAGTGACGTACTGTCGGAGGGGCTGTACTGAGGAAGTGACGTACTGTCGGAGGGGCTGTACTGAGGGAGTGTCGCACTGTCGGAGGGGCAGAACGGAGGGGGTGACGCAATGTCGGAGGGGCAGTACTGAGGGAGTGACGTACTGTCGGAGGGGCAGTACTGAGGGAGTGACGTACTGTCGGAGGGGCTGTACTGAGGGAGTGACGTACTGTCGGAGGGGCAATACTGAGGGAGTGACGTACTGTCGTAGGGGCAGTACTGAGGGAGTGACGTACTGTCGGAGAGGCAGTACTGAGGGTGTGACGTACTGCGCTGTCGGAGGGGCAGTACTGAGGGAGTGACGTACTGTCGGAGGGGCAATACTGAGGGAGTGACGTACTGTCAGAGGGGCAGTACTGTGGGAGTGACGTACTGTCGGAGGGGCAGTTCTGAGGGAGTGACGCACTGTCGGAGTGGGAGAACTGAGTGAGTGCCGCACTGCGCCGTCGGAGGGGCAGTACTGAGTGAGTGACGTACTGTTGGAGGGGCAGTACTGAGGGAGTGACCTACTGTCGGAGGGGCAGTACTGAGGGAGTGACGTAGTGCGCTGTCGGAGGGGCAGTACTGAGGGAATGACGTACTGTCGGAGGGGCAGTACTGAGGGAGTGACGTGCTGTCGGAGGGGCAGTACTGAGGGAGTGACGTACTGTCGGAGGGGCAGTACTGAGGGATTGACGTACTGTCGTAGGGGCAGTACTGAGGGAGTGACGTACTGTCGGAGGGGCAGTACTGAGGGAGTGACGTACTGTCGGAGGGGCAGTACTGAGGGAGTGACGTACTGCGCTGTCGGAGGGGCAGTACTGAGGGAGTGACGTACTGTCGGAGGGGCAGTACTGAGGGAGTGACGTACTGCGCTGTCGGAGGGGCAGTACTGAGGGAGTGACGTACTGTCGGAGGGGCAGTACTGAGGGAGTGACGTACTGTCGGAGGAGCAGTACTGAGGGAGTGACGTACTGTCGGGGGGCAGTACTGAGGGAGTGACGTACTGTCGGAGGGGTAGTACTGAGGGAGTGCCGCACTGCGCTGTCGGAGGGGCAGTACTGAGGGACTGACGTACTGTCGGAGGGGCAGTACTGAGGGAGTGCCGCACTGCGCTGTCGGAGGGGCAGTACTGAGGGAGTGACATACTGTCGGAGGGGCAGTACTGAGGGAGTGCCGCACTGCACTGTCGGAGGGGCAGTACTGAGGGAGTGACGTACTGTCGGAGGGGCAGTACTGAGGGAGTGACGTACTGTCGGAGGGGCAGTACTGAGGGAGTGACGTACTGTCGGAGGGGCAGTACTGAGGGAGTGACGTACTGTCGGAGGGGCAGTACTGAGGGAGTGACGTACTGTCGGAGGGGCAGAACTGAGGGAGTGACGTACTGTCGTAGGGGCAGTACTGAGGGAGTGACGTACTGTCGGAGGGGCAGTACTGAGGGAGTGACGTACTGTCGGAGGGGCAGTACTGAGGGAGTGACGTACTGCGCTGTCGGAAGGGCAGTACTGAGGGAGTGACGTACTGTCGGAGGGGCAATACTGAGGGAGTGACGTACTGTCAGAGGGGCAGTACTGAGGGAGTGACGTACTGTCGGAGAGGCAGTACTGAGGGAGTGACGCACTGTCGGAGGGGCAGTACTGAGGGAGTGCCGCACTGCGCTGTCGGAGGGGCAGTACTGAGGGAGTGACGTACTGTTGGAGGGGCAGTACTGAGGGAGTGACGTACTGTCGGAAGGCCAGTACTGATGGAGTGACGTACTGTCGGAGGGGCAGTACGGAGGGAGTGACGTACTGTCGGAGGGGCAGTCCTGAGGGAGTGACGTACTGTCGGAGGGCCGTACTGAGGGAGTGACGTACTGTTGGAGGGGCAGTACTGAGAGAGTGACGTACTGTCGGATGCCAGTACTGAGGGAGTGACGTACTGTCGGAGGGGCAGTACTAAGGGAGTGACGTACTGTCGGAGGGGCAGTACTGAGGGAGTGACGTATTGTCGGAGGGGCAGTACTAAGGGAGTGACGTACTGTCGGAGGGGCAGTACTGAGGGAGTGACGTACTGTCGGAGGTGCAGTACTGAGGGAGTGCCGTACTGTCGGAGGGGCAGTACTGAGGGAGTGCCGTACTGCGCTGTCGGAGGTGATGTACTGAAGGAGTGATGTACTGTCGGAGGGGCGGTACTGAGGGAGTGCCGCACTGTCGGAGGGGCAGTACTGAGGGAGTGTCGTACTGTCGGAGGAGCAATACTGAGGGAGTGACGTACTGCGCTGTCAGAGGGGCAGTACTGAGGGAGTGATGTACTGCGCTGTCGGAGGGGCAGTACTGAGGGAGTGACGTACTGTCGGAGGGGCAGTATTGTGGGAGTGACATAGTGCGCTGACGGAGGGGCAGTACTGAGGGAATGACGTGCTGTCGGAGGGGCAGTACTGAGAGAGTGACGTACTGTTGGAGGGGCAGTACTGAGGGAGTGACGTACTGTCGGAGGGGCAGTAATGAGGGAGTGACGTACTGTCGGAGGGGCAGTACTGAGGGAGTGACGTACTGTCGGAGGGGCAGTACTGAGGGAGTGACGTACTGTCGGAGGGGCAGTACTGAGGGAGTGACGCACTGTCGGAGGGGCAGTACTGAGGGAGTGACGTACTGTCGGAGGGGCAGTACAGAGGGAGTGACGTACTGTGCTGTCGGAGGGGCAGTATTGAGGGAGTGTCGCACTGTCGGAGGGGCAGAACTGAGGGAGTGACGTACTGTCGGAGGGGCAGTACTGAGGGAGTGACGTACTGTCGGAGGGGCAGTACTGAGGGAGTGACGTACTGTCGGAGGGGCAGTACTGAGGGAGTGACGTACTGTCGGAGGGGCAGTACTGAGGGAGTGACGTACTGTCGGAGGGGCAGTACTGAGGGAGTGACGTACTGTCGGAGGGGCAGTACTGAGGGAGTGACGTACTGCGTTGTCGGAGGGGCAGTACTGAGGGACTGACGTACTGTCGGAGGGGCAGTACTGAGGGAGTGCCGCACTGCGCTGTCGGAGGGGCAGTACTGAGGGAGTGCCGTACTGTCGGAGGGTCAGTACTGAGGGAGTGCTGCACTGTCGGAGGGGCAGCGCTGAGGGAGTGACGTACTGTCGGAGGGGCAGTACTGAGGGAGACGTACTGTCGGAGGGGCAGTACTGAGGGAGTGCTGCACTGTCGAAGGGGCAGTACTGAGAGAGTGACGTACTGTCGGAGGGGCAGTACTGAGGGAGTGACGTACTGTCGGAGGGGCAGTACTGAGGGAGTGACGTACTGTCGGAGGGGCAGTACTGAGGGAGTGCCGTACTGTCGGAGGGGCAGTACTGAGGGAGTGCCGCACTGCGCTGTCGGAGGGGCAGTACTGAGGGACTGACGTACTGTCGGAGGGGCAGTACTGAGGGAGTGCCGCACTGCGCTGTCGGAGGGGCAGTACTGAGGGAGTGACATACTGTCGGAGGGGCAGTACTGAGGGAGTGCCGCACTGCACTGTCGGAGGGGCAGTACTGAGGGAGTGACGTACTGTCGGAGGGGCAGTACTGAGGGAGTGACGTACTGTCGGAGGGCAGTACTGAGGGAGTGACGTACTGTCGGAGGGGCAGTACTGAGGGAGTGACGTACTGTCGGAGGGGCAGTACTGAGGGAGTGACGTACTGTCGGAGGGGCAGAACTGAGGGAGTGACGTACTGTCGTAGGGGCAGTACTGAGGGAGTGACGTACTGTCGGAGGGGCAGTACGGAGGGAGTGACGTACTGTCGGAGGGGCAGTCCTGAGGGAGTGACGTACTGTCGGTGGGCCGTACTGAGGGAGTGACGTACTGTTGGAGGGGCAGTACTGAGAGAGTGACGTACTGTCGGAAGGCCAGTACTGAGGGAGTGACGTACTGTCGGAGGGGCAGTACTAAGGGAGTGACGTACTGTCGGAGGGGCAGTACTGAGGGAGTGACGTATTGTCGGAGGGGCAGTACTGATGGAGTGACGTACTGTCGGAGGGGCAGTACGGAGGGAGTGACGTACTGTCGGAGGGGCAGTCCTGAGGGAGTGACGTACTGTCGGTGGGCCGTACTGAGGGAGTGACGTACTGTTGGAGGGGCAGTACTGAGAGAGTGACGTACTGTCGGAAGGCCAGTACTGAGGGAGTGACGTACTGTCGGAGGGGCAGTACTAAGGGAGTGACGTACTGTCGGAGGGGCAGTACTGAGGGAGTGACGTATTGTCGGAGGGGCAGTACTAAGGGAGTGACGTACTGTCGGAGGGGCAGTACTGAGGGAGTGACGTACTGTCGGAGGTGCAGTACTGAGGGAGTGCCGTACTGTCGGAGGGGCAGTACTGAGGGAGTGCCGTACTGCGCTGTCGGAGGTGATGTACTGAAGGAGTGATGTACTGTCGGAGGGGCGGTACTGAGGGAGTGCCGCACTGTCGGAGGGGCAGTACTGAGGGAGTGCCGTACTGTCGGAGGAGCAATACTGAGGGAGTGACGTACTGCGCTGTCAGAGGGGCAGTACTGAGGGAGTGATGTACTGCGCTGTCGGAGGGGCAGTACTGAGGGAGTGACGTACTGTCGGAGGGGCAGTATTGTGGGAGTGACATAGTGCGCTGTCGGAGGGGCAGTACTGAGGGAATGACGTACTGTCGGAGGGGCAGTACTGAGGGAGTGACGTACTGTCGGAGGGGCAGTACTGAGGGAGTGACGTTCTGTCGGAGGGGCAGTACTGAGGGAGTGACGTACTGTCGGAGGGGCAGTACTGAGGGAGTGACGTACTGTCGGAGGGGCAGTACTGAGGGAGTGACGTACTGTCGGAGGGGCAGTACTGAGGGAGTGACGCACTGTCGGAAGGGCAGTACTGAGGGAGTGACGTACTGTCGGAGGGGCAGTACAGAGGGAGTGACGTACTGCGCTGTCGGAGGGGCAGTAGTGAGGGAGTGTCGCACTGTCGGAGGGGCAGAACTGAGGGAGTGACGTACTGTCGGAGGGGCAGTACTGAGGGAGTGACGTACTGTCGGAGGGGCAGTACTGAGGGAGTGACGTACTGTCGGAGGGGCAGTACTGAGGGAGTGACGTACTGTCGGAGGGGCAGTACTGAGGGAGTGACGTACTGTCGGAGGGGCAGTACTGAGGGAGTGACGTACTGTCGGAGGGGCAGTACTAAGGGAGTGACGTACTGTCGGAGGGGCAGTACTGAGGGAGTGACGTACTGCGTTGTCGGAGGGGCAGTACTGAGGGAGTGACGTACTGTCGGAGGGGCAGTACTGAGGGAGTGCCGCACTGCGCTGTCGGAGGGGCAGTACTGAGGGAGTGCCGTACTGTCGGAGGGTCAGTACTGAGGGAGTGCTGCACTGTCGGAGGGGCAGCGCTGAGGGAGTGACGTACTGTCGGAGGGGCAGTACTGAGGGAGACGTACTGTCGGAGGGGCAGTACTGAGGGAGTGCTGCACTGTCGGAGGGGCAGTACTGAGAGAGTGACGTACTGTCGGAGGGGCAGTACTGAGGGAGTGACGTACTGTCGGAGGGGCAGTACTGAGGGAGTGACGTACTGTCGGAGGGGCAGTACTGAGGGAGTGCCGTACTGTCGGAGGCGCAGTACTGAGGGAGTGCCGTACTGCGCTGTCGGAGGGGAGATACTGAAGGAGTGATGTACTGTCGGAGGGGCAGTACTGAGGGAGTGACGTACTGTCGGAGGGGCAGTACTGAGGGATTGCTGCACTGTCGGAGGTGCAGTACTGAGGGAGTGGCGTACTGTCGGAGGGGCAGTACTGAGGGAGTGACGTACTGTCGGAGGGGCAGTACTGAGTGAGTGACGCACTGTCGGAGGGGCAGTACTGAGGGAGTGATGTACTGTCGGAGGGGCCGTACTGAGGGAGTGACGTACTGTCGGAGGGGCAGTACTGAGGGAGTGCCGTACTGTCGGAGGGGCAGTACTGAGGGAGTGCCGTACTGCGCTGTCGGAGGGGAGATACTGAAGGAGTGATGTACTGTCGGAGGGGCGGTACTGAGGGAGTGCCGCACTGTTGGAGGGGCAGTACTGAGGGAGTGCCGTACTGTCGGAGGGGCGGTACTGAGGGAGTGACGCACTGTCGGAGGGGCAGTACTGAGGGAGTGACGTACTGCGCTGTCGGAGGGGCAGTACTGAGGGAGTGACGTACTGCGCTGTCGGAGGGGCAGTACTGAGGGAGTGACGTACTGTCGGAGGGGCAGCACTGAGGGAGTGACGTACTGCGCTGTCGGAGGGGCAGTACTGAGGGAATGACGTACTGTCGGAGAAGCAGTACTGAGGGAGTGACGTACTGTCGGAGGGGCAGTACTGAGGGAGTGACGTACTGTCGGAGGGGCAGTACTGAGGGAGTGACGTACTGTCGGAGGGGCAGTACTGAGGGAGTGACGTAATGTCGGAGGGGCAGTACTGAGGGAGTGACGTACTGTCGGAGGGGCAGTACTGAGGGAGTGACGTACTGTAGGAGGGGCAGTACTGAGGGAGTGCCGCACTGTCGGAAGGGCAGTACTGAGGGAGTGACGTACTGTAGGAGGGGCAGTACTGAGGGATTGTCGCACTGTCGGAGGGGCAGAACTGAGGGAGTGACGTACTGTCGGAGGGGCAGTACTGAGGGAGTGACGTACTGTCGGAGGGGCAGTACTGAGGTAGTGACGTACTGTCGGAGGGGCAGTACTGAGGGAGTGACGTACTGTCGTAGGGGCAGTACTGAGGGAGTGACGTACTGCGCTGTCAGAGAGGCAGTACTGAGGGAGTGACGTACTGTCGTAGGGGCAGTACTGAGGGAGTGACGTACTGCGCTGTCAGAGAGGCAGTACTGAGGGAGTGACGTACTGTCGGAGGGGCAGTACTGAGGGAGTGACGTACTGCGCTGTCAGAGGGGCAGTACTGAGGGAGTGACGTACTGTCGGAGGGGCAGTACTGAGGGAGTGATGTACTGTCGGAGGGGCAGTACTGAGGGAGTGACGTACTGTCGGAGGGGCAGCACTGAGGGAGTGACGCACTGCGCTGTCAGAGGGGCAGTACTGAGGGAGTGACGTACTGTCGGAGGGGCAGTACTGAGGGAGTGACGTACTGTCGGAGGGGCAGTACTGAGGGAGTGACGTACTGTCGGAGGGGCAGTACTGAGGGAGTGACGTACTGTCGGAGGGGCAGTACTGAGGGAGTGCCGCACTGCACTGTCGGAGGGACAGTACTGAGGGAGTGACGTACTGTCGGAGCGGCAGTACTGAGGGAGTGACGTACTGTCCGAGGGGCAGTACTGAGGGAGTGACGTACTGTCGGAGGGGCAGTACTGACGGAGTGACGTACTGTCGGAGGGGCAGTACTGAGGGAGTGACGTACTGTCGGAGGGGCAGTACTGAGGGAGTGACGTCCTGTCGGAGGGGCAGTACTGAGGGAGTGACGTACTGTCGGAGGGGCAGTACTGAGGGAGTGCTGCACTGTCGGAGGGGCAGTACTGAGGGAGTGACGTACTGTTGGTGGGGCAGTACTGAGGGAGTGACATACTGTCGGAAGGCCAGTACTGAGGGAGTGCCGCACTGTCGGAGGGGCAGTACTGAGGGAGTGCCGTACTGTCGGAGGGACGGTACTGAGGGAGTGACGCACTGTCGGAGGAGCAGTACTGAGGGAGTGACGTACTGCGCTGTCGGAGGGGCAGTACTGAGGGAGTGACGTACTGAGCTGTCGGAGGGGCAGTACTGAGGGAGTGACGTACTGTCGGAGGGGCAGTACTGAGGGAGTGACGTAGTGCGCTGTCGGAGGGGCAGTACTGAGGGAATGACGTACTGTCGGAGGGGCAGTACTGAGGGAGTGACGTACTGTCGGAGGGGCAGTACTGAGGGAGTGACGTACTGTCGGAGGGGCAGTACTGAGGGAGTGACGCACTGTCGGAGGGGCAGTACTGAGGGAGTGCCGCACTGTCGGAAGGGCAGTACTGAGGGAGTGACGTACTGTCGGAGGGGCAGTACTGAGGGAGTGACGTACTGCGCTGTCGGAGGGGCAGTCGTGAGGGAGTGTCGCACTGTCGGAGGGGCAGAACTGAGGGAGTGACGCACTGTCGGAGGGGCAGTACTGAGGGAGTGACGTACTGTCGGAGGGGCAGTACTGAGGGAGTGACGTACTGTCGGAGGGGCTGTACTGAGGGAGTGACGTACTGTCAGAGGGGCAGTACTGAGGGAGTGACGTACTGTCGTAGGGGCAGTACTGAGGGAGTGACGTACTGTTGGAGGGGCAGTACTGAGGGAGTGACGTACTGCGCTGTCGGAGGGGCAGTTCTGAGGGAGTGACGCACTGTCGGAGGGGCAGTACTGAGGGAGTGCCGCACTGCTCTGTCGGAGGGGCAGTACTGAGTGAGTGACGTACTGTTGGAGGGGCAGTACTGAGGGAGTGACGTACTGTCGGAGGGGCAGTACTGAGGGAGTGACGTAGTGCGCTGTCGGAGGGGCAGTACTGAGGGAATGACGTACTGTCGGAGGGGCAGTACTGAGGGAGTGACATACTGTCGGAGAGGCAGTACTGAGGGAGTGCCGCACTGCACTGTCGGAGGGGCAGTACTGAGGGAGTGACGTACTGTCGGAGGGGCAGTACTGAGGGAGTGACGTACTGTCGGAGGGGCAGTACTGAGGGAGTGACGTACTGTCGGAGGGGCAGTACTGAGGGAGTGACGTACTGTCGGAGGGGCAGTACTGAGGGAGTGACGTACTGTCGGAGGGGCAGAACTGAGGGAGTGACGTACTGTCGTAGGGGCAGTACTGAGGGAGTGACGTACTGTCGGAGGGGCAGTACTGAGGGAGTGACGTACTGTCGGAGGGGCAGTACTGAGGGAGTGACGTACTGCGCTGTCGGAAGGGCAGTACTGAGGGAGTGACGTACTGTCGGAGGGGCAATACTGAGGGAGTGACGTACTGTCAGAGGGGCAGTACTGAGGGAGTGACGTACTGTCGGAGAGGCAGTACTGAGGGAGTGACGCACTGTCGGAGGGGCAGTACTGAGGGAGTGCCGCACTGCGCTGTCGGAGGGGCAGTACTGAGGGAGTGACGTACTGTTGGAGGGGCAGTACTGAGGGAGTGACGTACTGTCGGAAGGCCAGTACTGATGGAGTGACGTACTGTCGGAGGGGCAGTACGGAGGGAGTGACGTACTGTCGGAGGGGCAGTCCTGAGGGAGTGACGTACTGTCGGAGGGCCGTACTGAGGGAGTGACGTACTGTCGGAGGGGCAGTACTGAGGGAGTGACGTATTGTCGGAGGGGCAGTACTAAGGGAGTGACGTACTGTCGGAGGGGCAGTACTGAGGGAGTGACGTACTGTCAGAGGTGCAGTACTGAGGGAGTGCCGTACTGTCGGAGGGGCAGTACTGAGGGAGTGCCGTACTGCGCTGTCGGAGGTGAGGTACTGAAGGAGTGATGTACTGTCGGAGGGGCGGTACTGAGGGAGTGCCGCACTGTCGGAGGGGCAGTACTGAGGGAGTGCCGTACTGTCGGAGGAGCAGTACTGAGGGAGTGACGTACTGCGCTGTCAGAGGGGCAGTACTGAGGGAGTGATGTACTGCGCTGTCGGAGGGGCAGTACTGAGGGAGTGACGTACTGTCGGAGGGGCAGTATTGTGGGAGTGACATAGTGCGCTGTCGGAGGGGCAGTACTGAGGGAATGACGTACTGTCGGAGGGGCAGTACTGAGGGAGTGACGTACTGTCGGAGGGGCAGTACTGAGGGAGTGACGTACTGTCGGAGGGGCAGTACTGAGGGAGTGACGTACTGTCGGAGGGGCAGTACTGAGGGAGTGACGTACTGTCGGAGGGGCAGTACTGAGGGAGTGACGTACTGTCGGAGGGGCCGTACTGAGGGAGTGACGCACTGTCGGAAGGGCAGTACTGAGGGAGTGACGTACTGTCGGAGGGGCAGTACAGAGGGAGTGACGTACTGCGCTGTCGGAGGGGCAGTAGTGAGGGAGTGTCGCACTGTCGGAGGGGCAGAACTGAGGGAGTGACGTACTGTCGGAGGGGCAGTACTGAGGGAGTGACGTACTGTCGGAGGGGCAGTACTGAGGGAGTGACGTACTGTCGGAGGGGCAGTACTGAGGGAGTGACGTACTGTCGGAGGGGCAGTACTGAGGGAGTGAAGTACTGTCGGAGGGGCAGTACTGAGGGAGTGACGTACTGTCGGAGGGGCAGTACTAAGGGAGTGACGTACTGTCGGAGGGGCAGTACTGAGGGAGTGACGTACTGCGTTGTCGGAGGGGCAGTACTGAGGGACTGACGTACTGTCGGAGGGGCAGTACTGAGGGAGTGCCGCACTGCGCTGTCGGAGGGGCAGTACTGAGGGAGTGCCGTACTGTCGGAGGGTCAGTACTGAGGGAGTGCTGCACTATCGGAGGGGCAGCGCTGAGGGAGTGACGTACTGTCGGAGGGGCAGTACTGAGGGAGACGTACTGTCGGAGGGGCAGTACTGAGGGAGTGCTGCACTGTCGGAGGGGCAGTACTGAGAGAGTGACGTACTGTCGGAGGGGCAGTACTGAGGGAGTGACGTACTGTCGGAGGGGCAGTACTGAGGGAGTGATGTACTGTCGGAGGGGCAGTACTGAGGGAGTGCCGTACTGTCGGAGGGGCAGTACTGAGGGAGTGCCGTACTGCGCTGTCGGAGGGGAGATACTGAAGGAGTGATGTACTGTCGGAGGGGCAGTACTGAGGGAGTGACGTACTGTCGGAGGGGCAGTACTGAGGGATTGCTGCACTGTCGGAGGTGCAGTACTGAGGGAGTGGCGTACTGTCGGAGGGGCAGTACTGAGGGAGTGACGTACTGTCGGAGGGGCAGTACTGAGTGAGTGACGCACTGTCGGAGGGGCAGTACTGAGGGAGTGATGTACTGTCGGAGGGGCCGTACTGAGGGAGTGACGTACTGTCGGAGGGGCAGTACTGAGGGAGTGACGTAGTGTCGGAGAGGCAGTACTGAGGGAGTGACGTACTGTCGGAGGGGCAGTACTGAGGGAGTGCCGTACTGTCGGAGGGGCAGTACTGAGGGAGTGCCGTACTGCGCTGTCGGAGGGGAGATACTGAAGGAGTGATGTGCTGTCGGAGGGGCGGTACTGAGGGAGTGCCGCACTGTTGGAGGGGCAGTACTGAGGGAGTGCCGTACTGTCGGAGGGGCGGTACTGAGGGAGTGACGCACTGTCGGAGGGGCAGTACTGAGGGAGTGACGTACTGCGCTGTCGGAGGGGCAGTACTGAGGGAGTGACGTACTGCGCTGTCGGAGGGGCAGTACTGAGGGAGTGACGTACTGTCGGAGGGGCAGCACTGAGGGAGTGACGTACTGCGCTGTCGGAGGGGCAGTACTGAGGGAATGACGTACTGTCGGAGAAGCAGTACTGAGGGAGTGACGTACTGTCGGAGGGGCAGTACTGAGGGAGTGACGTACTGTCGGAGGGGCAGTACTGAGGGAGTGACGTACTGTCGGAGGGGCAGTACTGAGGGAGTGACGTAATGTCGGAGGGGCAGTACTGAGGGAGTGACGTACTGTCGGAGGGGCAGTACTGAGGGAGTGACGTACTGTAGGAGGGGCAGTACTGAGGGAGTGCCGCACTGTCGGAAGGGCAGTACTGAAGGAGTGACGTACTGTAGGAGGGGCAGTACTGAGGGATTGTCGCACTGTCGGAGGGGCAGAACTGAGGGAGTGACGTACTGTCGGAGGGGCAGTACTGAGGGAGTGACGTACTGTCAGAGGGGCAGTACTGAGGTAGTGACGTACTGTCGGAGGGGCAGTACTGAGGGAGTGACGTACTGTCGTAGGGGCAGTACTGAGGGAGTGACGTACTGCGCTGTCAGAGAGGCAGTACTGAGGGAGTGACGTACTGTCGTAGGGGCAGTACTGAGGGAGTGACGTACTGCGCTGTCAGAGAGGCAGTACTGAGGGAGTGACGTACTGTCGGAGGGGCAGTACTGAGGGAGTGACGTACTGCGCTGTCAGAGGGGCAGTACTGAGGGAGTGACGTACTGTCGGAGGGGCAGTACTGAGGGAGTGATGTACTGTCGGAGGGGCAGTACTGAGGGAGTGACGTACTGTCGGAGGGGCAGCACTGAGGGAGTGACGCACTGCGCTGTCAGAGGGGCAGTACTGAGGGAGTGACGTACTGTCGGAGGGGCAGTACTGAGGGAGTGACGTACTGTCGGAGGGGCAGTACTGAGGGAGTGACGTACTGTCGGAGGGGCAGTACTGAGGGAGTGACGTACTGTCGGAGGGGCAGTACTGAGGGAGTGCCGCACTGCACTGTCGGAGGGACAGTACTGAGGGAGTGACGTACTGTCGGAGCGGCAGTACTGAGGGAGTGACGTACTGTGCGAGGGGCAGTACTGAGGGAGTGACGTACTGTCGGAGGGGTAGTACTGACGGAGTGACGTACTGTCGGAGGGGCAGTACTGAGGGAGTGACGTACTGTCGGAGGGGCAGTACTGAGGGAGTGACGTACTGTCGGAGGGGCAGTACTGAGGGAGTGACGTACTGTCGGAGGGGCAGTACTGAGGGAGTGCTGCACTGTCGGAGGGGCAGTACTGAGGGAGTGACGTACTGTCGGAGGGGCAGTACTGAGGGAGTGACGTACTGTCGGAAGGCCAGTACTGAGGGAGTGACGCACTGTCGGAGGGGCAGTACTGAGGGAGTGACGTACTGTCGGAGGGGCAGTACTGAGGGAGTGACGTACTGTCGGAGGGGCAGTACTAAGGGAGTGACGTACTGTCGGAGGGGCAGTACTGAGGGAGTGCCGTACTGCGCTGTCGGAGGGGAGGTACTGAAGGAGTGATGTACTGTCGGAGGGGCGGTACTGAGGGAGTGCCGCACTGTCGGAGGGGCAGTACTGAGGGAGTGCCGTACTGTCGGAGGGGCGGTACTGAGGGAGTGACGCACTGTCGGAGGGGCGGTACTGAGGGAGTGACGCATTGTCGGAGGGGCAGTACTGAGGGAGTGACGTACTGTCGGAGGGGCAGTACTGAGGGAGTGCAGCACTGTCAGAGGTGCAGTACTGAGGGAGTGCCGTACTGTTGGAGGGGCAGTACTGAGGGAGTGACGCACTGTCGGAGGAGCAGTACTGAGGGAGTGACGTACTGCGCTGTCGGAGGGGCAGTACTGAGGGAGTGACGTACTGAGCTGTCGGAGGGGCAGTACTGAGGGAGTGACGTACTGTCGGAGGGGCAGTACTGAGGGAGTGACGTAGTGCGCTGTCGGAGGGGCAGTACTGAGGGAATGACGTACTGTCGGAGGGGCAGTACTGAGGGAGTGACGTACTGCGCTGTCGGAGGGGCAGTCGTGAGGGAGTGTCGCACTGTCGGAGGGGCAGAACTGAGGGAGTGACGCACTGTCGGAGGGGCAGTACTGAGGGAGTGACGTACTGTCGGAGGGGCAGTACTGAGGGAGTGACGTACTGTCGGAGGGGCTGTACTGAGGGAGTGACGTACTGTCAGAGGGGCAGTACTGAGGGAGTGACGTACTGTCGTAGGGGCAGTACTGAGGGAGTGACGTACTGTTGGAGGGGCAGTACTGAGGGAGTGACGTACTGCGCTGTCGGAGGGGCAGTTCTGAGGGAGTGACGCACTGTCGGAGGGGCAGTACTGAGGGAGTGCCGCACTGCTCTGTCGGAGGGGCAGTACTGAGTGAGTGACGTACTGTTGGAGGGGCAGTACTGAGGCAGTGACGTACTGTCGGAGGGGCAGGACTGAGGGAGTGACGTAGTGCGCTGTCGGAGGGGCAGTACTGAGGGAATGACGTACTGTCGGAGGGGCAGTACTGAGGGAGTGACGTACTGTCGGAGGGGCAGCACTGAGGTAATGACGTACTGTCGGAGGGGCAGTACTGAGGGAGTGACGTACTGTCGGAGGGGCAGTACTGAGGGAGTGACGTACTGTCGGAGGGGCAGCACTGAGGGATTGACGTACTGTCGTAGGGGCAGTACTGAGGGAGTGACGTACTGTCGGAGGGGCAGTACTGAGGGAGTGACGTACTGTCGGAGGGGCAGTACTGAGGGAGTGACGTACTGCGCTGTCGGAGGGGCAGTACTGACGGAGTGACGTACTGTCGGAGGGGCAGTACTGAGGGAGTGAAGTACTGCGCTGTCGGAGGGGCAGTACTGAGGGAGTGACGTACTGTCGGAGGGGCAGTACTGAGGGAGTGACGTACTGTCGGAGGAGCAGTACTGAGGGAGTGACGTACTGTCGGAGGGGCAGTACTGAGGGAGTGACGTACTGTCGGAGGGGTAGTACTGAGGGAGTGCCGCACTGCGCTGTCGGAAGGGCAGTACTGAGGGACTGACGTACTGTCGGAGGGGCACTACTGAGGGAGTGCCGCACTGCGCTGTCGGAGGGGCAGTACTGAGGGAATGACGTACTGTCGGAGGGGCAGTACTGAGGGAGTGCCGCACTGCACTGTCGGAGGGGCAGTACTGAGGGAGTGACGTACTGTCGGAGAAGCAGTACTGAGGGAGTGACGTACTGTCGGAGGGGCAGTACTGAGGGAGTGACGTACTGTCGGAGGGGCAGTACTGAGGGAGTGACGTACTGTCGGAGGGGCAGTACTGAGGGAGTGACGTAATGTCGGAGGGGCAGTACTGAGGGAGTGACGTACTGTCGGAGGGGCAGTACTGAGGGAGTGACGTACTGTAGGAGGGGCAGTACTGAGGGAGTGCCGCACTGTCGGAAGGGCAGTACTGAGGGAGTGACGTACTGTAGGAGGGGCAGTACTGAGGGATTGTCGCACTGTCGGAGGGGCAGAACTGAGGGAGTGACGTACTGTCGGAGGGGCAGTACTGAGGGAGTGACGTACTGTCGGAGGGGCAGTACTGAGGTAGTGACGTACTGTCGGAGGGGCAGTACTGAGGGAGTGACGTACTGTCGTAGTGGCAGTACTGAGGGAGTGACGTACTGCGCTGTCAGAGAGGCAGTACTGAGGGAGTGACGTACTGTCGTAGGGGCAGTACTGAGGGAGTGACGTACTGCGCTGTCAGAGAGGCAGTACTGAGGGAGTGACGTACTGTCGGAGGGGCAGTACTGAGGGAGTGACGTACTGCGCTGTCAGAGGGGCAGTACTGAGGGAGTGACGTACTGTCGGAGGGGCAGTACTGAGGGAGTGATGTACTGTCGGAGGGGCAGTACTGAGGGAGTGACGTACTGTCGGAGGGGCAGCACTGAGGGAGTGACGCACTGCGCTGTCAGAGGGGCAGTACTGAGGGAGTGACGTACTGTCGGAGGGGCAGTACTGAGGGAGTGACGTACTGTCGGAGGGGCAGTACTGAGGGAGTGACGTACTGTCGGAGGGGCAGTACTGAGGGAGTGACGTACTGTCGGAGGGGCAGTACTGAGGGAGTGCCGCACTGCACTGTCGGAGGGACAGTACTGAGGGAGTGACGTACTGTCGGAGCGGCAGTACTGAGGGAGTGACGTACTGTCCGAGGGGCAGTACTGAGGGAGTGACGTACTGTCGGAGGGGCAGTACTGACGGAGTGACGTACTGTCGGAGGGGCAGTACTGAGGGAGTGACGTACTGTCGGAGGGGCAGTACTGAGGGAGTGACGTCCTGTCGGAGGGGCAGTACTGAGGGAGTGACGTACTGTCGGAGGGGCAGTACTGAGGGAGTGCTGCACTGTCGGAGGGGCAGTACTGAGGGAGTGACGTACTGTTGGAGGGGCAGTACTGAGGGAGTGACATACTGTCGGAAGGCCAGTACTGAGGGAGTGCCGCACTGTCGGAGGGGCAGTACTGAGGGAGTGCCGTACTGTCGGAGGGACGGTACTGAGGGAGTGACGCACTGTCGGAGGAGCAGTACTGAGGGAGTGACGTACTGCGCTGTCGGAGGGGCAGTACTGAGGGAGTGACGTACTGAGCTGTCGGAGGGGCAGTACTGAGGGAGTGACGTACTGTCGGAGGGGCAGTACTGAGGGAGTGACGTAGTGCGCTGTCGGAGGGGCAGTACTGAGGGAATGACGTACTGTCGGAGGGGCAGTACTGAGGGAGTGACGTACTGTCGGAGGGGCAGTACTGAGGGAGTGACGTACTGTCGGAGGGGCAGTACTGAGGGAGTGACGCACTGTCGGAGGGGCAGTACTGAGGGAGTGCCGCACTGTCGGAAGGGCAGTACTGAGGGAGTGACGTACTGTCGGAGGGGCAGTACTGAGGGAGTGACGTACTGCGCTGTCGGAGGGGCAGTCGTGAGGGAGTGTCGCACTGTCGGAGGGGCAGAACTGAGGGAGTGACGCACTGTCGGAGGGGCAGTACTGAGGGAGTGACGTACTGTCGGAGGGGCAGTACTGAGGGAGTGACGTACTGTCGGAGGGGCTGTACTGAGGGAGTGACGTACTGTCAGAGGGGCAGTACTGAGGGAGTGACGTACTGTCGTAGGGGCAGTACTGAGGGAGTGACGTACTGTTGGAGGGGCAGTACTGAGGGAGTGACGTACTGCGCTGTCGGAGGGGCAGTTCTGAGGGAGTGACGCACTGTCGGAGGGGCAGTACTGAGGGAGTGCCGCACTGCTCTGTCGGAGGGGCAGTACTGAGTGAGTGACGTACTGTTGGAGGGGCAGTACTGAGGGAGTGACGTACTGTCGGAGGGGCAGTACTGAGGGAGTGACGTAGTGCGCTGTCGGAGGGGCAGTACTGAGGGAATGACGTACTGTCGGAGGGGCAGTACTGAGGGAGTGACATACTGTCGGAGAGGCAGTACTGAGGGAGTGCCGCACTGCACTGTCGGAGGGGCAGTACTGAGGGAGTGACGTACTGTCGGAGGGGCAGTACTGAGGGAGTGACGTACTGTCGGAGGGGCAGTACTGAGGGAGTGACGTACTGTCGGAGGGGCAGTACTGAGGGAGTGACGTACTGTCGGAGGGGCAGTACTGAGGGAGTGACGTACTGTCGGAGGGGCAGAACTGAGGGAGTGACGTACTGTCGTAGGGGCAGTACTGAGGGAGTGACGTACTGTCGGAGGGGCAGTACTGAGGGAGTGACGTACTGTCGGAGGGGCAGTACTGAGGGAGTGACGTACTGCGCTGTCGGAAGGGCAGTACTGAGGGAGTGACGTACTGTCGGAGGGGCAATACTGAGGGAGTGACGTACTGTCAGAGGGGCAGTACTGAGGGAGTGACGTACTGTCGGAGAGGCAGTACTGAGGGAGTGACGCACTGTCGGAGGGGCAGTACTGAGGGAGTGCCGCACTGCGCTGTCGGAGGGGCAGTACTGAGGGAGTGACGTACTGTTGGAGGGGCAGTACTGAGGGAGTGACGTACTGTCGGAAGGCCAGTACTGATGGAGTGACGTACTGTCGGAGGGGCAGTACGGAGGGAGTGACGTACTGTCGGAGGGGCAGTCCTGAGGGAGTGACGTACTGTCGGAGGGCCGTACTGAGGGAGTGACGTACTGTCGGAGGGGCAGTACTGAGGGAGTGACGTATTGTCGGAGGGGCAGTACTAAGGGAGTGACGTACTGTCGGAGGGGCAGTACTGAGGGAGTGACGTACTGTCAGAGGTGCAGTACTGAGGGAGTGCCGTACTGTCGGAGGGGCAGTACTGAGGGAGTGCCGTACTGCGCTGTCGGAGGTGAGGTACTGAAGGAGTGATGTACTGTCGGAGGGGCGGTACTGAGGGAGTGCCGCACTGTCGGAGGGGCAGTACTGAGGGAGTGCCGTACTGTCGGAGGAGCAGTACTGAGGGAGTGACGTACTGCGCTGTCAGAGGGGCAGTACTGAGGGAGTGATGTACTGCGCTGTCGGAGGGGCAGTACTGAGGGAGTGACGTACTGTCGGAGGGGCAGTATTGTGGGAGTGACATAGTGCGCTGTCGGAGGGGCAGTACTGAGGGAATGACGTACTGTCGGAGGGGCAGTACTGAGGGAGTGACGTACTGTCGGAGGGGCAGTACTGAGGGAGTGACGTACTGTCGGAGGGGCAGTACTGAGGGAGTGACGTACTGTCGGAGGGGCAGTACTGAGGGAGTGACGTACTGTCGGAGGGGCAGTACTGAGGGAGTGACGTACTGTCGGAGGGGCAGTACTGAGGGAGTGACGCACTGTCGGAAGGGCAGTACTGAGGGAGTGACGTACTGTCGGAGGGGCAGTACAGAGGGAGTGACGTACTGCGCTGTCGGAGGGGCAGTAGTGAGGGAGTGTCGCACTGTCGGAGGGGCAGAACTGAGGGAGTGACGTACTGTCGGAGGGGCAGTACTGAGGGAGTGACGTACTGTCGGAGGGGCAGTACTGAGGGAGTGACGTACTGTCGGAGGGGCAGTACTAAGGGAGTGACGTACTGTCGGAGGGGCAGTACTGAGGGAGTGACGTACTGCGTTGTCGGAGGGGCAGTACTGAGGGACTGACGTACTGTCGGAGGGGCAGTACTGAGGGAGTGCCGCACTGCGCTGTCGGAGGGGCAGTACTGAGGGAGTGCCGTACTGTCGGAGGGTCAGTACTGAGGGAGTGCCGTACTGCGCTGTCGGAGGGGAGATACTGAAGGAGTGATGTACTGTCGGAGGGGCAGTACTGAGGGAGTGACGTACTGTCGGAGGGGCAGTACTGAGGGATTGCTGCACTGTCGGAGGTGCAGTACTGAGGGAGTGGCGTACTGTCGGAGGGGCAGTACTGAGGGAGTGACGTACTGTCGGAGGGGCAGTACTGAGTGAGTGACGCACTGTCGGAGGGGCAGTACTGAGGGAGTGATGTACTGTCGGAGGGGCCGTACTGAGGGAGTGACGTACTGTCGGAGGGGCAGTACTGAGGGAGTGACGTAGTGTCGGAGAGGCAGTACTGAGGGAGTGACGTACTGTCGGAGGGGCAGTACTGAGGGAGTGCCGTACTGTCGGAGGGGCAGTACTGAGGGAGTGCCGTACTGCGCTGTCGGAGGGGAGATACTGAAGGAGTGATGTACTGTCGGAGGGGCGGTACTGAGGGAGTGCCGCACTGTTGGAGGGGCAGTACTGAGGGAGTGCCGTACTGTCGGAGGGGCGGTACTGAGGGAGTGACGCACTGTCGGAGGGGCAGTACTGAGGGAGTGACGGACTGCGCTGTCGGAGGGGCAGTACTGAGGGAGTGACGTACTGCGCTGTCGGAGGGGCAGTACTGAGGGAGTGACGTACTGTCGGAGGGGCAGCACTGAGGGAGTGACGTACTGCGCTGTCGGAGGGGCAGTACTGAGGGAATGACGTACTGTCGGAGAAGCAGTACTGAGGGAGTGACGTACTGTCGGAGGGGCAGTACTGAGGGAGTGACGTACTGTCGGAGGGGCAGTACTGAGGGAGTGACGTACTGTCGGAGGGGCAGTACTGAGGGAGTGACGTAATGTCGGAGGGGCAGTACTGAGGGAGTGACGTACTGTCGGAGGGGCAGTACTGAGGGAGTGACGTACTGTAGGAGGGGCAGTACTGAGGGAGTGCCGCACTGTCGGAAGGGCAGTACTGAAGGAGTGACGTACTGTAGGAGGGGCAGTACTGAGGGATTGTCGCACTGTCGGAGGGGCAGAACTGAGGGAGTGACGTACTGTCGGAGGGGCAGTACTGAGGGAGTGACGTACTGTCGGAGGGGCAGTACTGAGGTAGTGACGTACTGTCGGAGGGGCAGTACTGAGGGAGTGACGTACTGTCGTAGGGGCAGTACTGAGGGAGTGACGTACTGCGCTGTCAGAGAGGCAGTACTGAGGGAGTGACGTACTGTCGTAGGGGCAGTACTGAGGGAGTGACGTACTGCGCTGTCAGAGAGGCAGTACTGAGGGAGTGACGTACTGTCGGAGGGGCAGTACTGAGGGAGTGACGTACTGCGCTGTCAGAGGGGCAGTACTGAGGGAGTGACGTACTGTCGGAGGGGCAGTACTGAGGGAGTGATGTACTGTCGGAGGGGCAGTACTGAGGGAGTGACGTACTGTCGGAGGGGCAGCACTGAGGGAGTGACGCACTGCGCTGTCAGAGGGGCAGTACTGAGGGAGTGACGTACTGTCGGAGGGGCAGTACTGAGGGAGTGACGTACTGTCGGAGGGGCAGTACTGAGGGAGTGACGTACTGTCGGAGGGGCAGTACTGAGGGAGTGACGTACTGTCGGAGGGGCAGTACTGAGGGAGTGCCGCACTGCACTGTCGGAGGGACAGTACTGAGGGAGTGACGTACTGTCGGAGCGGCAGTACTGAGGGAGTGACGTACTGTGCGAGGGGCAGTACTGAGGGAGTGACGTACTGTCGGAGGGGCAGTACTGACGGAGTGACGTACTGTCGGAGGGGCAGTACTGAGGGAGTGACGTACTGTCGGAGGGGCAGTACTGAGGGAGTGACGTACTGTCGGAGGGGCAGTACTGAGGGAGTGACGTACTGTCGGAGGGGCAGTACTGAGGGAGTGCTGCACTGTCGGAGGGGCAGTACTGAGGGAGTGACGTACTGTCGGAGGGGCAGTACTGAGGGAGTGACGTACTGTCGGAAGGCCAGTACTGAGGGAGTGACGTACTGTCGGAGGGGCAGTACTGAGGGAGTGACGTACTGTCGGAGGGGCAGTACTGAGGGAGTGACGTACTGTCGGAGGGGCAGTACTAAGGGAGTGACGTACTGGCGGAGGGGCAGTACTGAGGGAGTGCCGTACTGCGCTGTCGGAGGGGAGGTACTGAAGGAGTGATGTACTGTCGGAGGGGCGGTACTGAGGGAGTGCCGCACTGTCGGAGGGGCAGTACTGAGGGAGTGCCGTACTGTCGGAGGGGCGGTACTGAGGGAGTGACGCACTGTCGGAGGGGCGGTACAGAGGGAGTGACGCATTGTCGGAGGGGCAGTACTGAGGGAGTGACGTACTGTCGGAGGGGCAGTACTGAGGGAGTGCAGCACTGTCAGAGGTGCAGTACTGAGGGAGTGCCGTACTGTTGGAGGGGCAGTACTGAGGGAGTGACGCACTGTCGGAGGAGCAGTACTGAGGGAGTGACGTACTGCGCTGTCGGAGGGGCAGTACTGAGGGAGTGACGTACTGAGCTGTCGGAGGGGCAGTACTGAGGGAGTGACGTACTGTCGGAGGGGCAGTACTGAGGGAGTGACGTAGTGCGCTGTCGGAGGGGCAGTACTGAGGGAATGACGTACTGTCGGAGGGGCAGTACTGAGGGAGTGACGTACTGCGCTGTCGGAGGGGCAGTCGTGAGGGAGTGTCGCACTGTCGGAGGGGCAGAACTGAGGGAGTGACGCACTGTCGGAGGGACAGTACTGAGGGAGTGACGTACTGTCGGAGGGGCAGTACTGAGGGAGTGACGTACTGTCGGAGGGGCTGTACTGAGGGAGTGACGTACTGTCAGAGGGGCAGTACTGAGGGAGTGACGTACTGTCGTAGGGGCAGTACTGAGGGAGTGACGTACTGTTGGAGGGGCAGTACTGAGGGAGTGACGTACTGCGCTGTCGGAGGGGCAGTTCTGAGGGAGTGACGCACTGTCGGAGGGGCAGTACTGAGGGAGTGCCGCACTGCTCTGTCGGAGGGGCAGTACTGAGTGAGTGACGTACTGTTGGAGGGGCAGTACTGAGGCAGTGACGTACTGTCGGAGGGGCAGGACTGAGGGGGTGACGTAGTGCGCTGTCGGAGGGGCAGTACTGAGGGAATGACGTACTGTCGGAGGGGCAGTACTGAGGGAGTGACGTACTGTCGGAGGGGCAGCACTGAGGTAATGACGTACTGTCGGAGGGGCAGTACTGAGGGAGTGACGTACTGTCGGAGGGGCAGTACTGAGGGAGTGACGTACTGTCGGAGGGGCAGTACTGAGGGATTGACGTACTGTCGTAGGGGCAGTACTGAGGGAGTGACGTACTGTCGGAGGGGCAGTACTGAGGGAGTGACGTACTGTCGGAGGGGCAGTACTGAGGGAGTGACGTACTGCGCTGTCGGAGGGGCAGTACTGACGGAGTGACGTACTGTCGGAGGGGCAGTACTGAGGGAGTGAAGTACTGCGCTGTCGGAGGGGCAGTACTGAGGGAGTGACGTACTGTCGGAGGGGCAGTACTGAGGGAGTGACGTACTGTCGGAGGAGCAGTACTGAGGGAGTGACGTACTGTCGGAGGGGCAGTACTGAGGGAGTGACGTACTGTCGGAGGGGTAGTACTGAGGGAGTGCCGCACTGCGCTGTCGGAAGGGCAGTACTGAGGGACTGACGTACTGTCGGAGGGGCAGTACTGAGGGAGTGCCGCACTGCGCTGTCGGAGGGGCAGTACTGAGGGAGTGACGTACTGTCGGAGGGGCAGTACTGAGGGAGTGCCGCACTGCACTGTCGGAGGGGCAGGACTGAGGGAGTGACGTACTGTCGGAGGGGCAGTACTGAGGGAGTGACGTACTGTCGGAGGGGCAGTACTGAGGGAGTGCCGTACTGTCGGAGGGGCAGTACTGAGGGAGTGACGTACTGTCAGAGGGGCAGTACTGAGGGAGTGACTTACTTTCGGAGGGGCAGTACTGAGGGAGTGCCGTACTGTCGGGGGGGCAGTACTGAGGGAGTGCCGTACTTTCGGAGGGGCGGTACTGAGGGAGTGACGCACTGTCGGAGGGGCAGTACTGAGGGAGTGACGTACTGCGCTGTCGGAGGGGCAGTACTGAGGGAGTGACGTACTGCGCTGTCGGATGGGGCAGTACTGAGGGAGTGACGTACTGTCGGAGGGGCAGTACTGAGGGAGTGACGTACTGCGCTGTCGGAGGGGCAGTACTGAGGGAATGACGTACTGTCGGAGGGGCAGTACTGAGGTAGTGACGTACTGTCGGAGGGGCAGTACTGAGGGAGTGACGTACTGTCGTAGGGGCAGTACTGAGGGAGTGACGTACTGCGCTGTCAGAGAGGCAGTACTGAGGGAGTGACGTACTGTCGTAGGGGCAGTACTGAGGGAGTGACGTACTGCGCTGTCAGAGAGGCAGTACTGAGGGAGTGACGTACTGTCGGAGGGGCAGTACTGAGGGAGTGACGTACTGCGCTGTCAGAGGGGCAGTACTGAGGGAGTGACGTACTGTCGGAGGGGCAGTACTGAGGGAGTGATGTACTGTCGGAGGGGCAGTACTGAGGGAGTGACGTACTGTCGGAGGGGCAGCACTGAGGGAGTGACGCACTGCGCTGTCAGAGGGGCAGTACTGAGGGAGTGACGTACTGTCGGAGGGGCAGTACTGAGGGAGTGACGTACTGTCGGAGGGGCAGTACTGAGGGAGTGACGTACTGTCGGAGGGGCAGTACTGAGGGAGTGACGTACTGTCGGAGGGGCAGTACTGAGGGAGTGCCGCACTGCACTGTCGGAGGGACAGTACTGAGGGAGTGACGTACTGTCGGAGCGGCAGTACTGAGGGAGTGACGTACTGTCCGAGGGGCAGTACTGAGGGAGTGACGTACTGTCGGAGGGGCAGTACTGACGGAGTGACGTACTGTCGGAGGGGCAGTACTGAGGGAGTGACGTACTGTCGGAGGGGCAGTACTGAGGGAGTGACGTCCTGTCGGAGGGGCAGTACTGAGGGAGTGACGTACTGTCGGAGGGGCAGTACTGAGGGAGTGCTGCACTGTCGGAGGGGCAGTACTGAGGGAGTGACGTACTGTTGGAGGGGCAGTACTGAGGGAGTGACATACTGTCGGAAGGCCAGTACTGAGGGAGTGCCGCACTGTCGGAGGGGCAGTACTGAGGGAGTGCCGTACTGTCGGAGGGACGGTACTGAGGGAGTGACGCACTGTCGGAGGAGCAGTACTGAGGGAGTGACGTACTGCGCTGTCGGAGGGGCAGTACTGAGGGAGTGACGTACTGAGCTGTCGGAGGGGCAGTACTGAGGGAGTGACGTACTGTCGGAGGGGCAGTACTGAGGGAGTGACGTAGTGCGCTGTCGGAGGGGCAGTACTGAGGGAATGACGTACTGTCGGAGGGGCAGTACTGAGGGAGTGACGTACTGTCGGAGGGGCAGTACTGAGGGAGTGACGTACTGTCGGAGGGGCAGTACTGAGGGAGTGACGCACTGTCGGAGGGGCAGTACTGAGGGAGTGCCGCACTGTCGGAAGGGCAGTACTGAGGGAGTGACGTACTGTCGGAGGGGCAGTACTGAGGGAGTGACGTACTGCGCTGTCGGAGGGGCAGTCGTGAGGGAGTGTCGCACTGTCGGAGGGGCAGAACTGAGGGAGTGACGCACTGTCGGAGGGGCAGTACTGAGGGAGTGACGTACTGTCGGAGGGGCAGTACTGAGGGAGTGACGTACTGTCGGAGGGGCTGTACTGAGGGAGTGACGTACTGTCAGAGGGGCAGTACTGAGGGAGTGACGTACTGTCGTAGGGGCAGTACTGAGGGAGTGACGTACTGTTGGAGGGGCAGTACTGAGGGAGTGACGTACTGCGCTGTCGGAGGGGCAGTTCTGAGGGAGTGACGCACTGTCGGAGGGGCAGTACTGAGGGAGTGCCGCACTGCTCTGTCGGAGGGGCAGTACTGAGTGAGTGACGTACTGTTGGAGGGGCAGTACTGAGGGAGTGACGTACTGTCGGAGGGGCAGTACTGAGGGAGTGACGTAGTGCGCTGTCGGAGGGGCAGTACTGAGGGAATGACGTACTGTCGGAGGGGCAGTACTGAGGGAGTGACATACTGTCGGAGAGGCAGTACTGAGGGAGTGCCGCACTGCACTGTCGGAGGGGCAGTACTGAGGGAGTGACGTACTGTCGGAGGGGCAGTACTGAGGGAGTGACGTACTGTCGGAGGGGCAGTACTGAGGGAGTGACGTACTGTCGGAGGGGCAGTACTGAGGGAGTGACGTACTGTCGGAGGGGCAGTACTGAGGGAGTGACGTACTGTCGGAGGGGCAGAACTGAGGGAGTGACGTACTGTCGTAGGGGCAGTACTGAGGGAGTGACGTACTGTCGGAGGGGCAGTACTGAGGGAGTGACGTACTGTCGGAGGGGCAGTACTGAGGGAGTGACGTACTGCGCTGTCGGAAGGGCAGTACTGAGGGAGTGACGTACTGTCGGAGGGGCAATACTGAGGGAGTGACGTACTGTCAGAGGGGCAGTACTGAGGGAGTGACGTACTGTCGGAGAGGCAGTACTGAGGGAGTGACGCACTGTCGGAGGGGCAGTACTGAGGGAGTGCCGCACTGCGCTGTCGGAGGGGCAGTACTGAGGGAGTGACGTACTGTTGGAGGGGCAGTACTGAGGGAGTGACGTACTGTCGGAAGGCCAGTACTGATGGAGTGACGTACTGTCGGAGGGGCAGTACGGAGGGAGTGACGTACTGTCGGAGGGGCAGTCCTGAGGGAGTGACGTACTGTCGGAGGGCCGTACTGAGGGAGTGACGTACTGTCGGAGGGGCAGTACTGAGGGAGTGACGTATTGTCGGAGGGGCAGTACTAAGGGAGTGACGTACTGTCGGAGGGGCAGTACTGAGGGAGTGACGTACTGTCAGAGGTGCAGTACTGAGGGAGTGCCGTACTGTCGGAGGGGCAGTACTGAGGGAGTGCCGTACTGCGCTGTCGGAGGTGAGGTACTGAAGGAGTGATGTACTGTCGGAGGGGCGGTACTGAGGGAGTGCCGCACTGTCGGAGGGGCAGTACTGAGGGAGTGCCGTACTGTCGGAGGAGCAGTACTGAGGGAGTGACGTACTGCGCTGTCAGAGGGGCAGTACTGAGGGAGTGATGTACTGCGCTGTCGGAGGGGCAGTACTGAGGGAGTGACGTACTGTCGGAGGGGCAGTATTGTGGGAGTGACATAGTGCGCTGTCGGAGGGGCAGTACTGAGGGAATGACGTACTGTCGGAGGGGCAGTACTGAGGGAGTGACGTACTGTCGGAGGGGCAGTACTGAGGGAGTGACGTACTGTCGGAGGGGCAGTACTGAGGGAGTGACGTACTGTCGGAGGGGCAGTACTGAGGGAGTGACGTACTGTCGGAGGGGCAGTACTGAGGGAGTGACGTACTGTCGGAGGGGCAGTACTGAGGGAGTGACGCACTGTCGGAAGGGCAGTACTGAGGGAGTGACGTACTGTCGGAGGGGCAGTACAGAGGGAGTGACGTACTGCGCTGTCGGAGGGGCAGTAGTGAGGGAGTGTCGCACTGTCGGAGGGGCAGAACTGAGGGAGTGACGTACTGTCGGAGGGGCAGTACTGAGGGAGTGACGTACTGTCGGAGGGGCAGTACTGAGGGAGTGACGTACTGTCGGAGGGGCAGTACTAAGGGAGTGACGTACTGTCGGAGGGGCAGTACTGAGGGAGTGACGTACTGCGTTGTCGGAGGGGCAGTACTGAGGGACTGACGTACTGTCGGAGGGGCAGTACTGAGGGAGTGCCGCACTGCGCTGTCGGAGGGGCAGTACTGAGGGAGTGCCGTACTGTCGGAGGGTCAGTACTGACGGAGTGCCGTACTGCGCTGTCGGAGGGGAGATACTGAAGGAGTGATGTACTGTCGGAGGGGCAGTACTGAGGGAGTGACGTACTGTCGGAGGGGCAGTACTGAGGGATTGCTGCACTGTCGGAGGTGCAGTACTGAGGGAGTGGCGTACTGTCGGAGGGGCAGTACTGAGGGAGTGACGTACTGTCGGAGGGGCAGTACTGAGTGAGTGACGCACTGTCGGAGGGGCAGTACTGAGGGAGTGATGTACTGTCGGAGGGGCCGTACTGAGGGAGTGACGTACTGTCGGAGGGGCAGTACTGAGGGAGTGACGTAGTGTCGGAGAGGCAGTACTGAGGGAGTGACGTACTGTCGGAGGGGCAGTACTGAGGGAGTGCCGTACTGTCGGAGGGGCAGTACTGAGGGAGTGCCGTACTGCGCTGTCGGAGGGGAGATACTGAAGGAGTGATGTACTGTCGGAGGGGCGGTACTGAGGGAGTGCCGCACTGTTGGAGGGGCAGTACTGAGGGAGTGCCGTACTGTCGGAGGGGCGGTACTGAGGGAGTGACGCACTGTCGGAGGGGCAGTACTGAGGGAGTGACGGACTGCGCTGTCGGAGGGGCAGTACTGAGGGAGTGACGTACTGCGCTGTCGGAGGGGCAGTACTGAGGGAGTGACGTACTGTCGGAGGGGCAGCACTGAGGGAGTGACGTACTGCGCTGTCGGAGGGGCAGTACTGAGGGAATGACGTACTGTCGGAGAAGCAGTACTGAGGGAGTGACGTACTGTCGGAGGGGCAGTACTGAGGGAGTGACGTACTGTCGGAGGGGCAGTACTGAGGGAGTGACGTACTGTCGGAGGGGCAGTACTGAGGGAGTGACGTAATGTCGGAGGGGCAGTACTGAGGGAGTGACGTACTGTCGGAGGGGCAGTACTGAGGGAGTGACGTACTGTAGGAGGGGCAGTACTGAGGGAGTGCCGCACTGTCGGAAGGGCAGTACTGAAGGAGTGACGTACTGTAGGAGGGGCAGTACTGAGGGATTGTCGCACTGTCGGAGGGGCAGAACTGAGGGAGTGACGTACTGTCGGAGGGGCAGTACTGAGGGAGTGACGTACTGTCGGAGGGGCAGTACTGAGGTAGTGACGTACTGTCGGAGGGGCAGTACTGAGGGAGTGACGTACTGTCGTAGGGGCAGTACTGAGGGAGTGACGTACTGCGCTGTCAGAGAGGCAGTACTGAGGGAGTGACGTACTGTCGTAGGGGCAGTACTGAGGGAGTGACGTACTGCGCTGTCAGAGAGGCAGTACTGAGGGAGTGACGTACTGTCGGAGGGGCAGTACTGAGGGAGTGACGTACTGCGCTGTCAGAGGGGCAGTACTGAGGGAGTGACGTACTGTCGGAGGGGCAGTACTGAGGGAGTGATGTACTGTCGGAGGGGCAGTACTGAGGGAGTGACGTACTGTCGGAGGGGCAGCACTGAGGGAGTGACGCACTGCGCTGTCAGAGGGGCAGTACTGAGGGAGTGACGTACTGTCGGAGGGGCAGTACTGAGGGAGTGACGTACTGTCGGAGGGGCAGTACTGAGGGAGTGACGTACTGTCGGAGGGGCAGTACTGAGGGAGTGACGTACTGTCGGAGGGGCAGTACTGAGGGAGTGCCGCACTGCACTGTCGGAGGGACAGTACTGAGGGAGTGACGTACTGTCGGAGCGGCAGTACTGAGGGAGTGACGTACTGTGCGAGGGGCAGTACTGAGGGAGTGACGTACTGTCGGAGGGGCAGTACTGACGGAGTGACGTACTGTCGGAGGGGCAGTACTGAGGGAGTGACGTACTGTCGGAGGGGCAGTACTGAGGGAGTGACGTACTGTCGGAGGGGCAGTACTGAGGGAGTGACGTACTGTCGGAGGGGCAGTACTGAGGGAGTGCTGCACTGTCGGAGGGGCAGTACTGAGGGAGTGACGTACTGTCGGAGGGGCAGTACTGAGGGAGTGACGTACTGTCGGAAGGCCAGTACTGAGGGAGTGACGTACTGTCGGAGGGGCAGTACTGAGGGAGTGACGTACTGTCGGAGGGGCAGTACTGAGGGAGTGACGTACTGTCGGAGGGGCAGTACTAAGGGAGTGACGTACTGGCGGAGGGGCAGTACTGAGGGAGTGCCGTACTGCGCTGTCGGAGGGGAGGTACTGAAGGAGTGATGTACTGTCGGAGGGGCGGTACTGAGGGAGTGCCGCACTGTCGGAGGGGCAGTACTGAGGGAGTGCCGTACTGTCGGAGGGGCGGTACTGAGGGAGTGACGCACTGTCGGAGGGGCGGTACAGAGGGAGTGACGCATTGTCGGAGGGGCAGTACTGAGGGAGTGACGTACTGTCGGAGGGGCAGTACTGAGGGAGTGCAGCACTGTCAGAGGTGCAGTACTGAGGGAGTGCCGTACTGTTGGAGGGGCAGTACTGAGGGAGTGACGCACTGTCGGAGGAGCAGTACTGAGGGAGTGACGTACTGCGCTGTCGGAGGGGCAGTACTGAGGGAGTGACGTACTGAGCTGTCGGAGGGGCAGTACTGAGGGAGTGACGTACTGTCGGAGGGGCAGTACTGAGGGAGTGACGTAGTGCGCTGTCGGAGGGGCAGTACTGAGGGAATGACGTACTGTCGGAGGGGCAGTACTGAGGGAGTGACGTACTGCGCTGTCGGAGGGGCAGTCGTGAGGGAGTGTCGCACTGTCGGAGGGGCAGAACTGAGGGAGTGACGCACTGTCGGAGGGACAGTACTGAGGGAGTGACGTACTGTCGGAGGGGCAGTACTGAGGGAGTGACGTACTGTCGGAGGGGCTGTACTGAGGGAGTGACGTACTGTCAGAGGGGCAGTACTGAGGGAGTGACGTACTGTCGTAGGGGCAGTACTGAGGGAGTGACGTACTGTTGGAGGGGCAGTACTGAGGGAGTGACGTACTGCGCTGTCGGAGGGGCAGTTCTGAGGGAGTGACGCACTGTCGGAGGGGCAGTACTGAGGGAGTGCCGCACTGCTCTGTCGGAGGGGCAGTACTGAGTGAGTGACGTACTGTTGGAGGGGCAGTACTGAGGCAGTGACGTACTGTCGGAGGGGCAGGACTGAGGGAGTGACGTAGTGCGCTGTCGGAGGGGCAGTACTGAGGGAATGACGTACTGTCGGAGGGGCAGTACTGAGGGAGTGACGTACTGTCGGAGGGGCAGCACTGAGGTAATGACGTACTGTCGGAGGGGCAGTACTGAGGGAGTGACGTACTGTCGGAGGGGCAGTACTGAGGGAGTGACGTACTGTCGGAGGGGCAGTACTGAGGGATTGACGTACTGTCGTAGGGGCAGTACTGAGGGAGTGACGTACTGTCGGAGGGGCAGTACTGAGGGAGTGACGTACTGTCGGAGGGGCAGTACTGAGGGAGTGACGTACTGCGCTGTCGGAGGGGCAGTACTGACGGAGTGACGTACTGTCGGAGGGGCAGTACTGAGGGAGTGAAGTACTGCGCTGTCGGAGGGGCAGTACTGAGGGAGTGACGTACTGTCGGAGGGGCAGTACTGAGGGAGTGACGTACTGTCGGAGGAGCAGTACTGAGGGAGTGACGTACTGTCGGAGGGGCAGTACTGAGGGAGTGACGTACTGTCGGAGGGGTAGTACTGAGGGAGTGCCGCACTGCGCTGTCGGAAGGGCAGTACTGAGGGACTGACGTACTGTCGGAGGGGCAGTACTGAGGGAGTGCCGCACTGCGCTGTCGGAGGGGCAGTACTGAGGGAGTGACGTACTGTCGGAGGGGCAGTACTGAGGGAGTGCCGCACTGCACTGTCGGAGGGGCAGGACTGAGGGAGTGACGTACTGTCGGAGGGGCAGTACTGAGGGAGTGACGTACTGTCGGAGGGGCAGTACTGAGGGAGTGCCGTACTGTCGGAGGGGCAGTACTGAGGGAGTGACGTACTGTCAGAGGGGCAGTACTGAGGGAGTGACTTACTTTCGGAGGGGCAGTACTGAGGGAGTGCCGTACTGTCGGGGGGGCAGTACTGAGGGAGTGCCGTACTTTCGGAGGGGCGGTACTGAGGGAGTGACGCACTGTCGGAGGGGCAGTACTGAGGGAGTGACGTACTGCGCTGTCGGAGGGGCAGTACTGAGGGAGTGACGTACTGCGCTGTCGGAGGGGCAGTACTGAGGGAGTGACGTACTGTCGGAGGGGCAGTACTGAGGGAGTGACGTACTGCGCTGTCGGAGGGGCAGTACTGAGGGAATGACGTACTGTCGGAGGGGTAGTACTGAAGGAGTGACGTACTGTCGGAGGGGCAGTACTGAGGGAGTGACGTACTGTCGGAGGGGCAGTACTGAGGGAGTGACGTACTGTCGGAGGGGCAGTACTGAGGGAGTGACGTACTGTCGGAGGGGCAGTACTGAGGGAGTGACGTACTGTCGGAGGGGCAGTACTGAGGGAGTGACGTACTGTCGGGGGAGTGACATACCGTCAGAGGGGCAGTACTGAGGGAGTGACGTACTGCGCTGTCTGAGGGGCAGAGCTGAGGGAGTGACGTACTGTCGGAGGGGCAGTACTGAGGGAGTGACGTACTGTCGGAGGGGCAGTACAGAGGGAGTGACGTACTGTCGGAGGGGCAGTACTGAGGGAGACGTACTGTCGGAGGGGCTGTACTGAGTGAGTGACGCACTGTCGGAGGGGCAGTACTGAGGGAGTGATGTCCTGTCGGAGGGGCAGTACTGAGGGAGTGACGTACTGTCGGAGGGGCAGTACTGAGGGAGTGACGTAATGTCGGAGGGGCAGTACTGAGGGAGTGACGTACTGTCGGAGGGGCAGTACTGAGGGAGTGCCGTACTGTCGGAGGGGCAGTACTGAGGGAGTGCCGTACTGCGCTGTCGGAGGGGAGATACTGAAGGAGTGATGTACTGTCGGAGGGGCGGTACTGAGGGAGTGCCGCACTGTTGGAGGGGCAGTACTGAGGGAGTGCCGTACTGTCAGAGGGGCGGTACTGAGGGAGTGACGCACTGTCGGAGGGGCAGTACTGAGGGAGTGACGTACTGCGCTGTCGGAGGGGCAGTACTGAGGGAGTGACGTACTGTCGGAGGGGCAGTACTGAGGGAACCCCGCACTGTCGGAGGGGCAGTACTGAGGGAGTGCCGTACTGTCGGAGGGGCAGTACTAAGGGAGTGACGTACTGTCGGAGGGGCAGTACTGAGGGAGTGACGTACTGTCGGAGGGGCAGTACTGAGGGAGTGACGTACTGTCGGAGGGGCAGTACTGAGGGAGTGACGTACTGTCGGAAGGGCAGTACTGAGGGAGTGACGTACTGTCGGAGGGGCAGTACTGAGGGAGTGACGTACTGTAGGAGGGGCATTACTGAGGGAGTGCCGCACTGTCGGAAGGGCAGTACTGAGGGAGTGACATACTGTAGGAGGGGCAGTACTGAGAGAGTGACGTACTGCGCTGTCGGAGGGGCAGTACTGAGGGATTGTCGCACTGTCGGAGGGGCAGAACTGAGGGAGTGACGTACTGTCGGAGGGGCAGTACTGAGGGAGTGACGTACTGTCGGAGGGGCAGTACTGAGGTAGTGACGTACTGTCGGAGGGGCAGTACTGAGGGAGTGACGTACTGTCGTAGGGGCAGTACTGAGGGAGTGACGTACTGTCGGAGGGGCAGTACTGAGGGAGTGACGTACTGCGCTGTCAGAGAGGCAGTACTGAGGGAGTGACGTACTGTCGGAGGGGCAGTACTGAGGGAGTGACGTACTGCGCTGTCAGAGGGGCAGTACTGAGGGAGTGACGTACTGTCGGAGGGGCAGTACTGAGGGAGTGACGTACTGTCGGAGGGGCAGTACTGAGGGAGTGACGTACTGTCGGAGGGGCAGCACTGAGGGAGTGCTGCACTGTCGGAGGGGCAGTACTGAGGGAGTGACGTACTGTTGGAGGGGCAGTACTGAGGGAGTGACGTACTGTCGGAGGGGCAGTACTGAGGGAGTGACGTACTGTCGGAGGGGCAGTACTGAGGGAGTGACGTACTGTCGGAGGGGCAGTACTGAGGGAGTGACGTACTGTCGGAGGGGCAGTACTAAGGGAGTGACGTACTGTCGGAGGGGCAGTACTGAGGGAGTGACGTACTGTCGGAGGGGCAGTACTGAGGGAGTGCCGTACTGTCGGAGGGGCAGTACTGAGGGAGTGCCGTACTGCGCTGTCGGAGGGGAGGTACTGAAGGAGTGATGTACTGTCGGAGGGGCGGTACTGAGGGAGTGCCGCACTGTCGGAGGGGCAGTACTGAGGGAGTGCCGTACTGTCGGAGGGGCGGTACTGAGGGAGTGACGCACTGTCGGAGGGGCGGTACTGAGGGAGTGACGCACTGTCGGAGGGGCAGTACTGAGGGAGTGACGTACTGCGCTGTCGGAGGGGCAGTACTGAGGGAGTGACGTACTGCGCTGTAGAAGGGGCAGTAATGAGGGAGTGACGTACTGTCGGAGGGGCAGTACTGAGGGAGTGACGTGCTGCGCTGTCGGAGGGGCAGTACTGAGGGAATGACGTACTGTCGGAGGGGCAGTACTGAGGGAGTGACGTACTGTCGGAGGGGCAGTACTGAGGGAGTGACGTACTGTCGGAGGGGCGGTACTGAGGGAGTGACGCACTGTCGGAGGGGCGGTACTGAGGGAGTGACGCACTGTCGTAGGGGCAGTACTGAGGGAGTGACGTACTGTCGGAGGGGCAGTACTGAGGGAGTGACGTACTGCGCTGTCAGAGAGGCAGTACTGAGGGAGTGACGTACTGTCGGAGGGGCAGTACTGAGGGAGTGACGTACTGCGCTGTCAGAGGGGCAGTACTGAGGGAGTGACGTACTGTCGGAGGGGCAGTACTGAGGGAGTGACGTACTGTCGGAGGGGCAGTACTGAGGGAGTGACGTACTGTCGGAGGGGCAGCACTGAGGGAGTGCTGCACTGTCGGAGGGGCAGTACTGAGGGAGTGACGTACTGTTGGAGGGGCAGTACTGAGGGAGTGACGTACTGTCGGAGGGGCAGTACTGAGGGAGTGACGTACTGTCGGAGGGGCAGTACTGAGGGAGTGACGTACTGTCGGAGGGGCAGTACTGAGGGAGTGACGTACTGTCGGAGGGGCAGTACTTAGGGAGTGACGTACTGTCGGAGGGGCAGTACTGAGGGAGTGACGTACTGTCGGAGGGGCAGTACTGAGGGAGTGCCGTACTGTCGGAGGGGCAGTACTGAGGGAGTGCCGTACTGCGCTGTCGGAGGGGAGGTACTGAAGGAGTGATGTACTGTCGGAGGGGCGGTACTGAGGGAGTGCCGCACTGTCGGAGGGGCAGTACTGAGGGAGTGCCGTACTGTCGGAGGGGCGGTACTGAGGGAGTGACGCACTGTCGGAGGGGCGGTACTGAGGGAGTGACGCACTGTCGGAGGGGCAGTACTGAGGGAGTGACGTACTGCGCTGTCGGAGGGGCAGTACTGAGGGAGTGACGTACTGCGCTGTAGGAGGGGCAGTAATGAGGGAGTGACGTACTGTCGGAGGGGCAGTACTGAGGGAGTGACGTGCTGCGCTGTCGGAGGGGCAGTACTGAGGGAATGACGTACTGTCGGAGGGGCAGTACTGAGGGAGTGACGTACTGTCGGAGGGGCAGTACTGAGGGAGTGACGTACTGTCGGAGGGGCAGTACTGAGGGAGTGACGTACTGCGCTGTCGGAGGGGCAGTACTGAGGGAATGACGTACTGTCGGAGGGGCAGTACTGAGGGAGTGACGTACTGTCGGAGGGGCAGTACTGAGGGAGTGACGTACTGTCGGAGGGGCAGTACTGAGGGAGTGACGCACTGTCGGAGGGGCAGTACTGAGGGAGTGATGTACTGTCGGAGGGGCAGTACGGAGGGAGTGACGTACTGTCGGAGGGGCAGTACTGAGGGAGTGACGTACTGTCGGAGGGGCAGTACTGAGGGAGTGCCGTACTGCACTGTCGGAGGGGAGATACTGAAGGAGTGATGTACTGTCGGAGGGGCGGTACTGTGAGTGCCGCACTGTTGGAGGGGCAGTACTGAGGGAGTGCCGTACTGTGGGAGGGGCGGTACTGAGGGAGTGACGCACTGTCGGAGGGGCAGTACTGAGGGAGTGACGGATTGCGCTGTCGGAGGGGCAGTACTGAGGGAGTGACGTACTGCGCTGTCGGAGGGGCAGTACTGAGGGAGTGACGTACTGTCGGAGGGGCAGTACTGAGGGAGTGACGTACTGCGCTGTCGGAGGGGCAGTACTGAGGGAATGACGTACTGTCGGAGGGGCAGTACTGAGGGAGTGACGTACTGTCGGAGGGGCAGTACTGAGGGAGTGACGTACTGTCGGAGGGGCAGTACTGAGGGAGTGACGTACTGTCGGAGGGGCAGTACTGAGGGAGTGACGTACTGCGCTGTCGGAGGGGAGGTACTGAAGGAGTGATGTACTGTCGGAGGGGCGGTACTGAGGGAGTGCCGCACTGTCGGAGCGGCAGTACTGAGGGAGTGCCGTACTGTCGGAGAGGCGGTACTGAGGGAGTGACGCACTGTCGGAGGGGCAGTACTGAGGGAGTGACGTACTGCGCTGTCGGAGGGGCAGTACTGAGGGAGTGACGTACTGCGCTGTCGGAGGGGCAGTACTGAGGGAGTGATGTACTGTCGGAGGGGCCGTACTGAGGGAGTGACGTACTGCGCTGTCGGAGGGGCAGTACTGAGGGAATGACGTACTGTCGGAGGGGCAGTACTGAGGGAGTGACGTACTGTCGGAGGGGCAGTACTGAGGGAGTGACGCACTGTCGGAGGGGCAGTACTGAGGGAGTGACGTACTGCGCTGTCGGAGGGGCAGTACTGAGGGAGTGACGTACTGCGCTGTCGGAGGGGCAGTACTGAGGGAGTGATGTACTGTCGGAGGGGCCGTACTGAGGGAGTGACGTTCTGTCGGAGGGGCAGTACTGAGGGAATGACGTACTGTCGGAGGGGCAGTACTGAGGGATTGACGTACTGCGCTGTCGGAGGGGCAGTACTGAGGGAGTGACGTACTGTCGGAGGGGCAGTACTGAGGGAGTGACGTACTGTCGGAGGGGCAGTACTGAGGGAGTGACGTACTGTCGGAAGGGCAGTACTGAGGGAGTGACGTACTGTCGGAGGGGCAGTACTGAGGGAGTGCCGCACTGTCGGGGGAGTGACGTACTGTCGGAGGGGCAGTACTGAGGGAGTGACGTACTGCGCTGTCGGAGGGGCAGTAGTGAGGGAGTGTCGTACTGTCGGAGGGGCAGAACTGAGGGAGTGACGTACTGTCGGAGGGGCAGTACTGAGGGAGTGACGTACTGTCGGAGGGGCAGTACTGAGGGAGAGACGAACTGTCGGAGGGGCAGTACTGAGGGAGTGACGTACTGCGCTGTCGGAGGGGCAGTAGTGAGGGAGTGTCGCACTGTCGGAGGGGCAGAACTGAGGGAGTGACGTAATGTCGGAGGGGCAGTACTGAGGGAGTGACGTACTGTCGGAGGGGCAGTACTGAGGGAGTGACATACTGTCGGAGGGGCAGTACTGAGGGAGTGCCGTACTGCGCTGTCGGAGGGGAGGTACTGAAGGAGTGACGTACTGTCGGAGGGGCGGTACTGAGGGAGTGACGTACTGTCGGAGGCGCAGTACTGAGGGAGTGACGTACTGTCGGAGGGGCAGTACTGAGGGAGTGACGCACTGTCGGAGGGGCGGTACTGAGGGAGTGACGCACTGTCGGAGGGGCAGTACTGAGGGAGTGACGTACTGCGCTGTCGGAGGGGCAGTACTGAGGGAGTGACGTACTGCGCTGTAGGAGGGGCAGTAATGAGGGAGTGACGTACTGTCGGAGGGGCAGTACTGAGGGAGTGACGTGCTGCGCTGTCGGAGGGGCAGTACTGAGGGAATGACGTACTGTCGGAGGGGCAGTGCTGAGGGAGTGACGTACTGTCGGAGGGGCAGTACTGAGGGAGTGACGTACTGTCGGAGGGGCAGTACTGAGGGAGTGACGTACTGCGCTGTCGGAGGGGCAGTACTGAGGGAATGACGTACTGTCGGAGGGGAAGTACTGAGGGAGTGACGTACTGTCGGAGGGGCAGTACTGAGGGAGTGACGCACTGTCGGAGGGGCAGTACTGAGGGAGTGATGTACTGTCGGAGGGGCAGTACGGAGGGAGTGACGTACTGTCGGAGGGGCAGTACTGAGGGAGTGACGTACTGTCGGAGGGGCAGTACTGAGGGAGTGCCGTACTGCGCTGTCGGAGGGGAGATACTGAAGGAGTGATGTACTGTCGGAGGGGCGGTACTGAGGGAGTGCCGCACTGTTGGAGGGGCAGTACTGAGGGAGTGCCGTACTGTGGGAGGGGCGGTACTGAGGGAGTGACGCACTGTCGGAGGGGCAGTACTGAGGGAGTGACGGATTGCGCTGTCGGAGGGGCAGTACTGAGGGAGTGACGTACTGCGTTGTCGGAGGGGCAGTACTGAGGGAGTGACGTACTGTCGGAGGGGCAGTACTGAGGGAGTGACGTACTGCGCTGTCGGACGGGCAGTACTGAGGGAATGACGTACTGTCGGAGGGGCAGTACTGAGGGAGTGACGTACTGTCGGAGGGGCAGTACTGAGGGAGTGACGTACTGTCGGAGGGGCAGTGCTGAGGGAGTGACGTACTGTCGGAGGGGCAGTACTGAGGGAGTGACGTACTGTCGGAGGGGCAGTACTGAGGGAGTGACGTACTGTCGGAGGGGCAGTACTGAGGGAGTGACGTACTGTAGGAGGGGCAGTACTGAGGGAGTGCCGCACTGTCGGAAGGGCAGTACTGAGGGAGTGGCGTACTGTCGGAGGGGCAGTACTGAGGGAGTGACGTACTGCGCTGTCGGAGGGGCAGTACGGAGGGAGTGTCGCACTGTCGGAGGGGCAGAACTGAGGGAGTGACGTACTGTCGGAGGGGCAGTACTGAGGGAGTGACGTACTGTCGGAGGGACAGTACTGAGGGAGTGACGTACTGTCGTAGGGGCAGTACTGAGGGAGTGACGTACTGTCGGAGGGGCGGTACTGAGGGAATGACGTACTGTCGGAGGGGCGGTACTGAGGGAGTGACGTACTGTCGGAGGCGCCGTATTGAGGGAGTGACGTACTGTCGAAGGGGCAGTACTGAGGGAGTGCCGCACTGTCGGAGCGGCAGTACTGAGGGAGTGCCGTACTGTCGGAGGGGCGGTACTGAGGGAGTGACGCACTGTCGGAGGGGCAGTACTGAGGGAGTGACGTACTGCGCTGTCGGAGGGGCAGTACTGAGGGAGTGACGTACTGCGCTGTCGGGGGGCAGTACTGAGGGAGTGATGTACTGTCGGAGGGGCAGTACTGAGGGAATGACGTACTGTCGGAGGGGCAGTACTGAGGGAGTGACGTACTGTAGGAGGGGCAGTGCTGAGGGAGTGACGTACTGTCGGAGGGGCAGTACTGAGGGAGTGACGTACTGTCGGAGGGGCAGTACTGAGGGAGTGACGTACTGTCGGAGGGGCAGTACTGAGGGAGTGACGTACTGTCGGAGGGGCAGTACTGAGGGAGTGCCGCACTGTCGGGGGAGTGACGTACTGTCGGAGGGGCAGTACTGAGGGAGTGACGTACTGCGCTGTCGGAGGGGCAGTAGTGAGGGAGTGTCGCACTGTCGGAGGGGCAGAACTGAGGGAGTGACGTACTGTCGGAGGGGCAGTACTGAGGGAGTGACGTACTGTCGGAGGGGCAGTACTGAGGGAGAGACGTACTGTCGGAGGGGCAGTACTGAGGGAGTGACGTACTGTCGTAGGGGCAGTACTGAGGGAGTGACGTACTGTCGGAGGGGCAGTACTGAGGGAGTGACGTACTGTCGGAGGGGCAGTACTGAGGGAGTGAAGTACTGCGCTGTCGGAGGGGCAGTACTGAGGGAGTGACGTACTGTCGGAGGGGCAGTACTGAGGGAGTGAAGTACTGCGCTGTCGGAGGGGCAGTACTGAGGGAGAGACGTACTGTCGGAGGGGCAGTACTAAGGGAGTGACGTACTGTCGGAGGGGCAGTACTGAGGGAGTGACGTACTGTCGTAGGGGCAGTACTGAGGGAGTGACGTACTGTCGGAGGGGCAGTACTGAGGGAGTGACGTACTGTCGGAGGGGCAGTACTGAGGGAGTGAAGTACTGCGCTGTCGGAGGGGCAGTACTGAGGGAGTGACGTACTGTCGGAGGGGCAGTACTGAGGGAGTGACGTACTGTCGTAGGGGCAGTACTGAGGGAGTGACGTACTGTCGGAGGGGCGGTACTGAGGGAGTGACGTACTGTCGGAGGGGCGGTACTGAGGGAGTGACGTACTATCGGAGGCGCCGTACTGAGGGAGTGACGTACTGTCGGAGGGGCAGTACTGAGGGAGTGCCGTACTGCGCTGTCGGAGGGGAGGTACTGAAGGAGTGATGTACTGTCGGAGGGGCGGTACTGAGGGAGTGCCGCACTGTCGGAGCGGCAGTACTGAGGGAGTGCCGTACTGTCGGAGGGGCGGTACTGAGGGAGTGACGCACTGTCGGAGGGGCAGTACTGAGGGAGTGACGTACTGCGCTGTCGGAGGGGCAGTACTGAGGGAGTGACGTACTGCGCTGTCGGGGGGCAGTACTGAGGGAGTGATGTACTGTCGGAGGGGCAGTACTGAGGGAATGACGTACTGTCGGAGGGGCAGTACTGAGGGAGTGACGTACTGTCGGAGGGGCAGTACTGAGGGAGTGACGTACTGTCGGAGGGGCAGTACTGAGGGAGTGACGTACTGTCGGAGGGGCAGTACTGAGGGAGTGACGTACTGTCGGAGGGGCAGTACTGAGGGAGTGACGTACTGTCGGAGGGGCAGTACTGAGGGAGTGCCGCACTGTCGGGGGAGTGACGTACTGTCGGAGGGGCAGTACTGAGGGAGTGACGTAATGCGCTGTCGGAGGGGCAGTAGTGAGGGAGTGTCGCACTGTCGGAGGGGCAGAACTGAGGGAGTGACGTACTGTCGGAGGGGCAGTACTGAGGGAGTGACGTACTGTCGGAGGGGCAGTACTGAGGGAGAGACGTACTGTCGGAGGGGCAGTACTAAGGGAGTGACGTACTGTCGGAGGGGCAGTACTGAGGGAGTGACGTACTGTCGTAGGGGCAGTACTGAGGGAGTGACGTACTGTCGGAGGGGCAGTACTGAGGGAGTGACGTACTGTCGGAGGGGCAGTACTGAGGGAGTGAAGTACTGCGCTGTCGGAGGGGCAGTACTGAGGGAGTGACGTACTGTCGGAGGGGCAGTACTGAGGGAGTGAAGTACTGCGCTGTCTGAGGGGCAGTACTGAGGGAGTGACGTATTGTCGGAGGGGCAGTACTGAGGGAGTGACGTACTGTCAGAGGGGCAGTACTGAGGGAGTGACGTACTGTCGGAGGGGCAGTACTGAGGGAGTGACGCACTGTCGGAGGGGCAGTACTGAGGGAGTGCCGCACTGCGCTGTCGGAGGGGCAGTACTGAGGGAGTGACGTACTGTCGGAGGGGCAGTACTGAGGGAGTGACGTACTGTTGGAAGGCCAGTACTGAGGGAGTGACGTGCTGTCGGAGGGGCAGTACTGAGGGAGTGACGTACTGTCGGAGGGGCAGTATTGAGGGAGTGACGTACAGTCGGAGGGGCAGTACTGAGGGAGTGACGTACTGTCGGAGGGGCAGTACTGAGGGAGTGCCGTACTGTCGGAGGGGCAGTACTGAGGGAGTGCCGTACTGCGCTGTCGGAGGGGAGGTACTGAAGCAGTGATGTACTGTCGGAGGGGCGGTACTGAATGAGTGCCGCACTGTCGGAGGGGCAGTACTGAGGGAGTGCCTTACTGTCGGAGGGGCGGTACTGAGGGAGTGACGCACTGTCGGAGGAGCAGTACTGAGGGAGTGACGTACTGCGCTGTCGGAGGGGCAGTACTGAGGGAGTGACGTACTGCGCTGTCGGAGGGGCAGTACTGAGGGAGTGACGTACTGTCGGAGGGGCAGTACTGAGGGAGTGACGTATTGCGCAGTCGGAGGGGCAGTACTGAGGGAATGACGTATTGTCGGAGGGGCAGTACTGAGGGAGTGACGTACTGTCGGAGGGGCAGTACTGAGGGAGTGCCGTACTGCGCTGTCGGAGGGGTAGTACTGAGGGAGTGCCGTACTGCGCTGTCGGAGGGGAGGTACTGAAGGAGTGATGTACTGTCGGAGGGGCGGTACTGAGGGAGTGCCGCACTGTCGGAGCGGCAGTACTGAGGGAGTGCCGTACTGTCGGAGGGGCGGTACTGAGAGGGTGACGCACTGTCGGAGGGGCAGTACTGAGGGAGTGACGTACTGCGCTGTCGGAGGGGCAGTACTGAGGGAGTGACGTACTGCGCTGTCGGAGTGGCAGTACTGAGGGAGTGATGTACTGTCGGAGGGGCAGTACTGAGGGAGTGACGTACTGCGCTGTCGGAGGGGCAGTACTGAGGGAATGACGTACTGTCGGAGGGGCAGTACTGAGGGAGTGACAGACTGTCGGAGGGGCAGTACTGAGGGAGTTTAGTACTGTCGGAGGGGCAGTACTGAGGGAGTGACGTACTGTCGGAGGGGCAGTACTGAGGGAGTGACGTACTGTCGGAGGGGCAGTACTGAGGGAGTGACGTACTGTCGGAGGGGCAGTACTGAGGGAGTGCCGCACTGTCGGGCGAGTGACGTACTGTCGGAGGGGCAGTACTGAGGGAGTGACGTACTGCGCTGTCGGAGGGGCAGTAGTGAGGGAGTGTCGCATGTCGGAGGGGCAGAACTGAGGGAGTGACGTACTGTCGGAGGGGCAGTACTGAGGGAGTGACGTACTGTCCGAGGGGCAGTACTGAGGGAGAGACGTACTGTCGGAGGGGCAGTACTAAGGGAGTGACGTACTGTCGGAGGGGCAGTACTGAGGGAGTGACGTACTGTCGTAGGGGCAGTACTGAGGGAGTGACGTACTTTCGGAGGGGCAGTACTGAGGGAGTGACGTACTGTCGGAGGGGCAGTACTGAGGGAGTGAAGTACTGCGCTGTCGGAGGGGCAGTACTGAGGGAGTGACGTACTGTCGGAGGGGCAGTACTGAGGGAGTGACGTACTGCGCTGTCGGAGGGGCAGTACTGAGGGAGTGACGTACTGTCGGAGGGGCAGTACTGAGGGAGTGACGTACTGTCAGAGGGGCAGTACTGAGGGAGTGACGTACTGTCGGAGGGGCAGTACTGAGGGAGTGACGCACTGTCGGAGGGGCAGTACTGAGGGAGTGCCGCACTGCGATGTCGGAGGGGCAGTACTGAGGGAGTGACGTACTGTCGGAGGGGCAGTACTGAGGGAGTGACGTACTGTTGGAAGGCCAGTACTGAGGGAGTGACGTGCTGTCGGAGGGGCAGTACGGAGGGAGTGACGTACTGTCGGAGGGGCAGTACTGAGGGAGTGACGTACTGTCGGAGGGGCAGTACTGAGGGAGTGACGTACTGTCGGAGGGGCAGTACTGAGGGAGTGCCGTACTGTCGGAGGGGCAGTACTGAGGGAGTGCCGTACTGCGCTGTCGGAGGGGAGGTACTGAAGGAGTGATGTACTGTCGGAGGGGCGGTACTGAGGGAGTGCCGCACTGTCGGAGGGGCAGTACTGAGGGAGTGCCGTACTGTCGGAGGGGCGGTACTGAGGGAGTGACGCACTGTCGGAGGAGCAGTACTGAGGGAGTGACGTACTGTCGGAGGGGCAGTACTGAGGGAGTGACGTACTGTCGGAGGGGCAGTACTGAGGGAGTGCCGCACTGTCGGGGGAGTGACGTACTGTCGGAGGGGCAGTACTGAGGGAGTGACGTACTGCGCTGTCGGAGGGGCAGTAGTGAGGGAGTGTCGCACTGTCGGAGGGGCAGAACTGAGGGAGTGACGTACTGTCGGAGGGGCAGTACTGAGGGAGTGACGTACTGTCGGAGGGGCAGTACTGAGGGAGAGACGTACTGTCGGAGGGGCAGTACTGAGGGAGTGAAGTACTGCGCTGTCGGAGGGGCAGTACTGAGGGAGTGACGTACTGTCGGAGGGGCAGTACTGAGGGAGTGACGTACTGCACTGTCGGAGGGGCAGTACTGACGGAGTGACGTACTGTCAGAGGGGCAGTACTGAGGGAGTGACGTACTGTCGGAGGGGCAGTACTGAGGGAGTGCCGTACTGTCGGAGGGTCAGTACTGAGGGAGTGCTGCACTGTCGGAGGGGCAGTACTGAGGGAGTGACGTACTGTCGGAGGGGCAGTACTGAGGAAGTGCTGCACTGTCGGAGGGGCAGTACTGAGGGAGTGCTGCACTGTCGGAGGGGCAGTACTGAGGGAGTGACGTACTGTCGGAGGGGCAGTACTGAGGGAGTGACGTACTGTCGGAGGGGCAGTACTGAGGGAGTGACGAACTGTCGGAGGGGCAGTACTGAGGGAGTGACGTACTGTCGGAGGGGCAGTACTGAGGGAGTGACGTACTGTCGGAGGGGCAGTACTGAGGGAGTGCCGCACTGTCGGAGGGGCAGTACTGAGGGAGTGCCGTACTGTCGGAGGGGCAGTACTGAAGGAGTGACGTACTGTCGGAGGGGCAGTACTGAGGGAGTGACGCACTGTCGGAGGGGCAGTACTGAGGGAGTGACGTACTGTCGGAGGGGCAGTACTGAGGGAGTGACGTACTGTCGGAGGGGCAGTACTGAGGGAGTGCCGTACTGTCGGAGGGGCAGTACTGAGGGAGTGACGTACTGCGCTGTCGGAGGGGAGATACTGAAGGAGTGATGTACTGTCAGAGGGGCGGTACTGAGGGAGTGCCGCACTGTTGGAGGGGCAGTACTGAGGGAGTGCCGTACTGTCGGAGGGGCGGTACTGAGGGAGTGACGCACTGTCGGAGGGGCGGTACTGAGGGAGTGACGTACTGCGCTGTCGGAGGGGCAGTACTGAGGGAGTGACGTATTGCGCTGTCGGAGGGGCAGTACTGAGGGAGTGACGTACTGTCGGAGGGGCAGTACTGAGGGAGTGACGTACTGCGCTGTCGGAGGGGCAGTACAGAGGGAATGACGTGCTGTCGGAGGGGCAGTACTGAGGGAGAGACGTACTGTCGGAGGGGCAGTACTGAGGGAGTGACGTACTGTCGGAGGGGCAGTACTGAGGGAGTGACGTACTGTCGGAGGGGCAGTACTGAGGGAGTGACGTACTGTCGGAGGGACAGTACTGAGGGAGTGACGTACTGTCGGAGGGGCAGTAGTGAGGGAGTGTCGCATGTCGGAGGGGCAGAACTGAGGGAGTGACGTACTGTCGGAGGGGCAGTACTGAGGGAGTGACGTACTGTCCGAGGGGCAGTACTGAGGGAGAGACGTACTGTCGGAGGGGCAGTACTAAGGGAGTGACGTACTGTCGGAGGGGCAGTACTGAGGGAGTGACGTACTGTCGTAGGGGCAGTACTGAGGGAGTGACGTACTTTCGGAGGGGCAGTACTGAGGGAGTGACGTACTGTCGGAGGGGCAGTACTGAGGGAGTGAAGTACTGCGCTGTCGGAGGGGCAGTACTGAGGGAGTGACGTACTGTCGGAGGGGCAGTACTGAGGGAGTGACGTACTGCGCTGTCGGAGGGGCAGTACTGAGGGAGTGACGTACTGTCGGAGGGGCAGTACTGAGGGAGTGACGTACTGTCAGAGGGGCAGTACTGAGGGAGTGACGTACTGTCGGAGGGGCAGTACTGAGGGAGTGACGCACTGTCGGAGGGGCAGTACTGAGGGAGTGCCGCACTGCGATGTCGGAGGGGCAGTACTGAGGGAGTGACGTACTGTCGGAGGGGCAGTACTGAGGGAGTGACGTACTGTTGGAAGGCCAGTACTGAGGGAGTGACGTGCTGTCGGAGGGGCAGTACGGAGGGAGTGACGTACTGTCGGAGGGGCAGTACTGAGGGAGTGACGTACTGTCGGAGGGGCAGTACTGAGGGAGTGACGTACTGTCGGAGGGGCAGTACTGAGGGAGTGCCGTACTGTCGGAGGGGCAGTACTGAGGGAGTGCCGTACTGCGCTGTCGGAGGGGAGGTACTGAAGGAGTGATGTACTGTCGGAGGGGCGGTACTGAGGGAGTGCCGCACTGTCGGAGGGGCAGTACTGAGGGAGTGCCGTACTGTCGGAGGGGCGGTACTGAGGGAGTGACGCACTGTCGGAGGAGCAGTACTGAGGGAGTGACGTACTGTCGGAGGGGCAGTACTGAGGGAGTGACGTACTGTCGGAGGGGCAGTACTGAGGGAGTGCCGCACTGTCGGGGGAGTGACGTACTGTCGGAGGGGCAGTACTGAGGGAGTGACGTACTGCGCTGTCGGAGGGGCAGTAGTGAGGGAGTGTCGCACTGTCGGAGGGGCAGAACTGAGGGAGTTACGTACTGTCGGAGGGGCAGTACTGAGGGAGTGACGTACTGTCGGAGGGGCAGTACTGAGGGAGAGACGTACTGTCGGAGGGGCAGTACTAAGGGAGTGACGTACTGTCGGAGGGGCAGTACTGAGGGAGTGACGTACTGTCGTAGGGGCAGTACTGAGGGAGTGACGTACTGTCGGAGGGGCAGTACTGAGGGAGTGACGTACTGTCGGAGGGGCAGTACTGAGGGAGTGAAGTACTGCGCTGTCGGAGGGGCAGTACTGAGGGAGTGACGTACTGTCGGAGGGGCAGTACTGAGGGAGTGCTGCACTGTCGGAGGGGCAGTACTGAGGGAGTGACGTACTGCACTGTCGGAGGGGCAGTACTGACGGAGTGACGTACTGTCAGAGGGGCAGTACTGAGGGAGTGACGTACTGTCGGAGGGGCAGTACTGAGGGAGTGCCGTACTGTCGGAGGGTCAGTACTGAGGGAGTGCTGCACTGTCGGAGGGGCAGTACTGAGGGAGTGACGTACTGTCGGAGGGGCAGTACTGAGGAAGTGCCGCACTGTCGGAGGGGCAGTACTGAGGGAGTGCTGCACTGTCGGAGGGGCAGTACTGAGGGAGTGACGTACTGTCGGAGGGGCAGTACTGAGGGAGTGACGTACTGTCGGAGGGGCAGTACTGAGGGAGTGACGTACTGTCGGAGGGGCAGTACTGAGGGAGTGACGTACTGTCGGAGGGGCAGTACTGAGGGAGTGACGTACTGTCGGAGGGGCAGTACTGAGGGAGTGCTGCACTGTCGGAGGGGCAGTACTGAGGGAGTGCCGTACTGTCGGAGGGGCAGTACTGAAGGAGTGACGTACTGTCGGAGGGGCAGTACTGAGGAAGTGACGCACTGTCGGAGGGGCAGTACTGAGGGAGTGACGTACTGTCGGAGGGGCAGTACTGAGGGAGTGACGTACTGTCGGAGGGGCAGTACTGAGGGAGTGACGTACTGTCGGAGGGGCAGTACTGAGGGAGTGCCGTACTGTCGGAGGGGCAGTACTGAGGGAGTGACGTACTGCGCTGTCGGAGGGGAGATACTGAAGGAGTGATGTACTGTCAGAGGGGCGGTACTGAGGGAGTGCCGCACTGTTGGAGGGGCAGTACTGAGGGAGTGCCGTACTGTCGGAGGGGCGGTACTGAGGGAGTGACGCACTGTCGGAGGGGCGGTACTGAGGGAGTGACGTACTGCGCTGTCGGAGGGGCAGTACTGAGGGAGTGACGTATTGCGCTGTCGGAGGGGCAGTACTGAGGGAGTGACGTACTGTCGGAGGGGCAGTACTGAGGGAGTGACGTACTGCGCTGTCGGAGGGGCAGTACAGAGGGAATGACGTGCTGTCGGAGGGGCAGTACTGAGGGAGAGACGTACTGTCGGAGGGGCAGTACTGAGGGAGTGACGTACTGTCGGAGGGGCAGTACTGAGGGAGTGACGTACTGTCGGAGGGGCAGTACTGAGGGAGTGACGTACTGTCGGAGGGACAGTACTGAGGGAGTGACGTACTGTCGGAGGGGCAGTACTGAGGGAGTGCCGCACTGTCGGAGCGGCGGTACTGAGGGAGTGCCGTACTGTCGGAGGGGCGGTACTGAGGGGGTGACGCACTGTCGGAGGGGCAGTACTGAGGGAGTGACGTACTGCGCTGTCGGAGGGGCAGTACTGAGGGAGTGACGTACTGTCGGAGGGGCAGTACTGAGGGAGTGACGCACTGTCGGAGGGGCAGTACTGAGGGAGTGCCGCACTGCGATGTCGGAGGGGCAGTACTGAGGGAGTGACGTACTGTCGGAGGGGCAGTACTGAGGGAGTGACGTACTGTTGGAAGGCCAGTACTGAGGGAGTGACGTGCTGTCGGAGGGGCAGTACGGAGGGAGTGACGTACTGTCGGAGGGGCAGTACTGAGGGAGTGACGTACTGTCGGAGGGGCAGTACTGAGGGAGTGACGTACTGTCGGAGGGGCAGTACTGAGGGAGTGCCGTACTGTCGGAGGGGCAGTACTGAGGGAGTGCCGTACTGCGCTGTCGGAGGGGAGGTACTGAAGGAGTGATGTACTGTCGGAGGGGCGGTACTGAGGGAGTGCCGCACTGTCGGAGGGGCAGTACTGAGGGAGTGCCGTACTGTCGTAGGGGCGGTACTGAGGGAGTGACGCACTGTCGGAGGAGCAGTACTGAGGGAGTGACGTACTGTCGGAGGGGCAGTACTGAGGGAGTGACGTACTGTCGGAGGGGCAGTACTGAGGGAGTGCCGCACTGTCGGGGGAGTGACGTACTGTCGGAGGGGCAGTACTGAGGGAGTGACGTACTGCGCTGTCGGAGGGGCAGTAGTGAGGGAGTGTCGCACTGTCGGAGGGGCAGAACTGAGGGAGTGACGTACTGTCGGAGGGGCAGTACTGAGGGAGTGACGTACTGTCGGAGGGGCAGTACTGAGGGAGAGACGTACTGTCGGAGGGGCAGTACTAAGGGAGTGACGTACTGTCGGAGGGGCAGTACTGAGGGAGTGACGTACTGTCGTAGGGGCAGTACTGAGGGAGTGACGTACTGTCGGAGGGGCAGTACTGAGGGAGTGACGTACTGTCGGAGGGGCAGTACTGAGGGAGTGAAGTACTGCGCTGTCGGAGGGGCAGTACTGAGGGAGTGACGTACTGTCGGAGGGGCAGTACTGAGGGAGTGACGTACTGCACTGTCGGAGGGGCAGTACTGACGGAGTGACGTACTGTCAGAGGGGCAGTACTGAGGGAGTGACGTACTGTCGGAGGGGCAGTACTGAGGGAGTGCCGTACTGTCGGAGGGTCAGTACTGAGGGAGTGCTGCACTGTCGGAGGGGCAGTACTGAGGGAGTGACGTACTGTCGGAGGGGCAGTACTGAGGAAGTGCTGCACTGTCGGAGGGGCAGTACTGAGGGAGTGCTGCACTGTCGGAGGGGCAGTACTGAGGGAGTGACGTACTGTCGGAGGGGCAGTACTGAGGGAGTGACGTACTGTCGGAGGGGCAGTACTGAGGGAGTGACGTACTGTCGGAGGGGCAGTACTGAGGGAGTGACGTACTGTCGGAGGGGCAGTACTGAGGGAGTGACGTACTGTCGGAGGGGCAGTACTGAGGGAGTGCTGCACTGTCGGAGGGGCAGTACTGAGGGAGTGCCGTACTGTCGGAGGGGCAGTACTGAAGGAGTGACGTACTGTCGGAGGGGCAGTACTGAGGAAGTGACGCACTGTCGGAGGGGCAGTACTGAGGGAGTGACGTACTGTCGGAGGGGCAGTACTGAGGGAGTGACGTACTGTCGGAGGGGCAGTACTGAGGGAGTGACGTACTGTCGGAGGGGCAGTACTGAGGGAGTGCCGTACTGTCGGAGGGGCAGTACTGAGGGAGTGACGTACTGCGCTGTCGGAGGGGAGATACTGAAGGAGTGATGTACTGTCAGAGGGGCGGTACTGAGGGAGTGCCGCACTGTTGGAGGGGCAGTACTGAGGGAGTGCCGTACTGTCGGAGGGGCGGTACTGAGGGAGTGACGCACTGTCGGAGGGGCGGTACTGAGGGAGTGACGTACTGCGCTGTCGGAGGGGCAGTACTGAGGGAGTGACGTATTGCGCTGTCGGAGGGGCAGTACTGAGGGAGTGACGTACTGTCGGAGGGGCAGTACTGAGGGAGTGACGTACTGCGCTGTCGGAGGGGCAGTACAGAGGGAATGACGTGCTGTCGGAGGGGCAGTACTGAGGGAGAGACGTACTGTCGGAGGGGCAGTACTGAGGGAGTGACGTACTGTCGGAGGGGCAGTACTGAGGGAGTGACGTACTGTCGGAGGGGCAGTACTGAGGGAGTGACGTACTGTCGGAGGGACAGTACTGAGGGAGTGACGTACTGTCGGAGGGGCAGTACTGAGGGAGTGCCGCACTGTCGGAGGGGCGGTACTGAGGGAGTGCCGTACTGTCGGAGGGGCGGTACTGAGGGGGTGACGCACTGTCGGAGGGGCAGTACTGAGGGAGTGACGTACTGCGCTGTCGGAGGGGCAGTACTGAGGGAGTGACGTACTGCGCTGTCGGAGGGGCAGTACTGAGGGAGTGACGTACTGTCGGAGGGGCAGTACTGAGGGAGTGACGTACTGCGCTGTCGGAGGGGCAGTACTGAGGGAATGACGTACTGTCGGAGGGGCAGTACTGAGGGAGTGACAGACTGTCGGAGGGGCAGTACTGAGGGAGTGATGTACTGTCGGAGGGGCAGTACTGAGGGAGTGACGTACTGTCGGAGGGGCAGTACTGAGGGAGTGACGTACTGTCGGAGGGGCAGTACTGAGGGAGTGACGTACTGTCGGAGGGGCAGTACTGAGGGAGTGCCGCACTGTCGGGGGAGTGACGTACTGTCGGAGGGGCAGTACTGAGGGAGTGACGTACTGCGCTGTCGGAGGGACAGTAGTGAGGGAGTGTCGCACTGTCGGAGGGGCAGAACTGAGGGAGTGACGTACTGTCGGAGGGGCAGTACTGAGGGAGTGACGTACTGTCGGAGGGGCAGTACTGAGGGAGAGACGTACTGTCGGAGGGGCAGTACTAAGGGAGTGACGTACTGTCGGAGGGGCAGTACTGAGGGAGTGACGTACTGTCGTAGGGGCAGTACTGAGGGAGTGACGTACTTTCGGAGGGGCAGTACTGAGGGAGTGACGTACTGTCGGAGGGGCAGTACTGAGGGAGTGAAGTACTGCGCTGTCGGAGGGGCAGTACTGAGGGAGTGACGTACTGTTGGAGGGGCAGTACTGAGGGAGTGACGTACTGCGCTGTCGGAGGGGCAGTACTGAGGGAGTGACGTACTGTCGGAGGGGCAGTACTGAGGGAGTGACGTACTGTCAGAGGGGCAGTACTGAGGGAGTGACGTACTGTCGGAGGGGCAGTACTGAGGGAGTGACGCACTGTCGGAGGGGCAGTACTGAAGGAGTGCCGCACTGCGATGTCGGAGGGGCAGTACTGAGGGAGTGACGTACTGTCGGAGGGGCCGTACTGAGGTAGTGACGTACTGTTGGAAGGCCAGTACTGAGGGAGTGACGTGCTGTCGGAGGGGCAGTACGGAGGGAGTGACGTACTGTCGGAGGGGCAGTACTGAGGGAGTGACGTACTGTCGGAGGGGCAGTACTGAGGGAGTGACGTACTGTCGGAGGGGCAGTACTGAGGGAGTGACGTACTGTCGGAGGGGCAGTACTGAGGGAGTGCCGTACTGTCGGAGGGGCAGTACTGAGGGAGTGCCGTACTGCGCTGTCGGAGGGGAGGTACTGAAGGAGTGATGTACTGTCGGAGGGGCGGTACTGAGGGAGTGCCGCACTGTCGGAGGGGCAGTACTGAGGGAGTGCCGTACTGTCGGAGGGGCGGTACTGAGGGAGTGACGCACTGTCGGAGGAGCAGTACTGAGGGAGTGCCGTACTGCGCTGTCGAAGGGGAGGTACTGAAGGAGTGATGTACTGTCGGAGGGGCAGTACTGAGGGAGTAACGTACTGCGCTGTCGGAGGGGCAGTAGTGAGGGAGTGTCGCACTGTCGGAGGGGCAGAACTGAGGGAGTGACGTAATGTCGGAGGGGCAGTACTGAGGGAGTGACGTACTGTCGGAGGGGCAGTACTGAGGGAGAGACGTACTGTCGGAGGGGCAGTACTAAGGGAGTGACGTACTGTCGGAGGGGCAGTACTGAGGGAGTGACGTACTGTCGTAGGGGCAGTACTGAGGGAGTGACGTACTGTCGGAGGGGCAGTACTGAGGGAGTGACGTACTGTCGGAGGGGCAGTACTGAGGGAGTGAAGTACTGCGCTGTCGGAGGGGCAGTACTGAGGGAGTGACGTACTGTCGGAGGGGCAGTACTGAGGGAGTGACGTACTGCACTGTAGGAGGGGCAGTACTGACGGAGTGACGTACTGTCAGAGGGGCAGTACTGAGGGAGTGACGTACTGTCGGAGGGGCAGTACTGAGGGAGTGCCGTACTGTCGGAGGGTCAGTACTGAGGGAGTGCTGCACTGTCGGAGGGGCAGTACTGAGAGAGTGACGTACTGTCGGAGGGGCAGTACTGAGGGAGACGTACTGTCGGAGGGGCAGTACTGAGGGAGACGTAGTGTCGGAGGGGCATTACTGAGGGAGACGTACTTTCGGAGGGGCAGTACTGTGGGAGTGCCGCACTGTCGGAGGGGCAGTACTGAGGGAGTGACGCACTGTCGGAGGAGCAGTCCTGAGGGAGTGAGGCACTGTCGGAGGGGCAGTACTGAGGAAGTGCTGCACTGTCGGAGGGGCAGTACTCAGGGAGTGACGTACTGTCGGAGGGGCAGTACTGAGGGAGTGACGTACTGTCGGAGGGGCAGTACTGAGGGAGCCCCATACTGTCGGAGGGGCAGTTGTGAGGGAGTGCTGCACTGTCGGAGGGGCAGTACTGAGGGAGTGACGTACTGTCGGAGGGGCAGTACTGAGGGAGTGACGTACTGTCGGAGGGGCAGTACTGAGGGAGTGACGTACTGTCGGAGGGGCAGTACTGAGGGAGTGACGTACTGTCGGAGGGGCAGTACTGAGGGAGTGACGTACTGTCGGAGGGGCAGTACTGAGGGAGTGCTGCACTGTCGGAGGGGCAGTACTGAGGGAGTGCCGTACTGTCGGAGGGGCAGTACTGAAGGAGTGACGTACTGTCGGAGGGGCAGTACTGAGGGAGTGACGCACTGTCGGAGGGGCAGTACTGAGGGAGTGACGTACTGTCGGAGGGGCAGTACTGAGGGAGTGACGTACTGTCGGAGGGGCAGTACTGAGGGAGTGACGTACTGTCGGAGGGGCAGTACTGAGGGAGTGCCGTACTGTCGGAGGGGCAGTACTGAGGGAGTGCCGTACTGTCGGAGGGGCAGTACTGAGGGAGTGACGTACTGCGCTGTCGGAGGGGAGATACTGAAGGAGTGATGTACTGTCAGAGGGGCGGTACTGAGGGAGTGCCGCACTGTTGGAGGGGCAGTACTGAGGGAGTGCCGTACTGTCGGAGGGGCGGTACTGAGGGAGTGACGCACTGTCGGAGGGGCGGTACTGAGGGAGTGACGTACTGCGCTGTCGGAGGGGCAGTACTGAGGGAGTGACGTATTGCGCTGTCGGAGGGGCAGTACTGAGGGAGTGACGTACTGTCGGAGGGGCAGTACTGAGGGAGTGACGTACTGCGCTGTCGGAGGGGCAGTACAGAGGGAATGACGTGCTGTCGGAGGGGCAGTACTGAGGGAGAGACGTACTGTCGGAGGGGCAGTACTGAGGGAGTGACGTACTGTCGGAGGGGCAGTACTGAGGGAGTGACGTACTGTCGGAGGGGCAGTACTGAGGGAGTGACGTACTGTCGGAGGGACAGTACTGAGGGAGTGACGTACTGTCGGAGGGGCAGTACTGAGGGAGTGCCGCACTGTCGGAGGGGCAGTACTGAGGGAGTGCCGTACTGTCGGAGGGGCAGTACTGAGGGAGTGACGTACTGTCTGAGGGGCAATACTGAGGGAGTGACGTACTGTCGGAGGGGCAGTACTGAGGGAATGCCGTACTGTCGGAGGGGCAGTACTGAGGGAGTGCCGTACTGTCGGAGGGGCAGTACTGAGGGAGTGACGTACTGTCGGAGGGGCAGCACTGATGGAGTGACGAACTGTCGGAGGGGCAGTACTGAGGGAGTGCCGCACTGTCGGAGGGGCAGTACTGAGGGAGTGACGTACTGTCGGAGGGCCAGTTCTGAGTGACGTACTGTCGGACGGGTAGTACTGAGGGAGTGACGGACTGTCGGAGGGGCAGTACTGAGGGAGACGTACTGTCGGAGGGGCAGTACTGAGGGAGTGACGCACAGTCGGAGGGTCAGTACTGAGGGAGTGACGTACTGTCGGAGGGTCAGTACTGAGGGCGTGACGTACTGTCGGAGGGGCAGTACTGAGGGAGTGACGTACTGTCGGAGGGGCAGTACTGAGGGAGTGACGTACTGTCGAAGGGGCAGTGCTGAGGGAGTGACGTACTGTCGGAGGGGCAGTACTGAGGGAGTGACGTGCTGTCGGAGGGACAGTACTGAGGGAGTGACGTACTGTCGGAGGGGCAGTACTGAGGGAGTGCCGCACTGTCGGAGGGGCAGTACTGAGGGAGTGCCGTACTGTCGGAGGGGCAGTACTGAGGGAGTGACGTACTGTCTGAGGGGCAATACTGAGGGAGTGACGTACTGTCGGAGGGGCAGTACTGAGGGAATGCCGTACTGTCGGAGGGGCAGTAGTGAGGGAGTGCCGTACTGTCGGAGGGGCAGTACTGAGGGAGTGACGTACTGTCAGAGGGGCAGCACTGATGGAGTGACGTACTGTCGGAGGGGCAGTACTGAGGGAGTGCCGCACTGTCGGAGGGGCAGTACTGAGGGAGTGACGTACTGTCGGAGGGGCAGTTCTGAGTGACGTACTGTCGGAGGGGTAGTACTGAGGGAGTGACGGACTGTCGGAGGGGCAGTACTGAGGGAGACGTACTGTCGGAGGGGCATTGCTGAGGGAGTGACGCACTGTCGGAGGGTCAGTACTGAGGGAGTGACGTACTGTCGGAGGGGCAGTACTGAGGGAGTGACGTACTGTCGAAGGGGCAGTGCTGAGGGAGTGACGTACTGTCGGAGGGGCAGTACTGAGGGAGTGACGTGCTGTTGGAGGGGCAGTACTGAGGGAGTGCCTCACTGTCGGAGGGGCAGTAGTGACGGAGTGACGTACTGCGCTGTCGGAGTGGCAGTACTGAGGGAGTGACGTACTGTCGGAGGGGCAGTACTGAGGGAGTGACGTACCGTCGGAGGGGCAGTACTGAGGGAGTGACGTACTGTCGGAGGGGCAGTACTGAGGGAGTGACGTACTGTCGGAGGGGCAGTACTGAGGAATGCCGCACTGCGCTGTCGGAGGTGCAGTACTGAGGGAGTGACGTACTGCGCTGTCGGAGGTGCAGTACTGAGGGAGTGACGTACTGCGCTGTCGGAGGTGCAGTACTGAGGGAGTGACGTACTGTCGGAGGGGCAGTACTGAGGGAGTGCCGTACTGTCGGAGGGGCAGTACTGAGGGAGTGACGTACTGTCGGAGGGGCAGTACTGAGGGAGTGACGTACTGTCGGAGGGGCAGTACTGAGGGAGTGACGTACTGTCGGAGGGGCAGTTCTGAGTGACGTACTGTCGGACGGGTAGTACTGAGGGAGTGACGGACTGTCGGAGGGGCAGTACTGAGGGAGACGTACTGTCGGAGGGGCAGTACTGAGGGAGTGACGCACTGTCGGAGGGTCAGTACTGAGGGAGTGACGTACTGTCGGAGGGTCAGTACTGAGGGCGTGACGTACTGTCGGAGGGGCAGTACTGAGGGAGTGACGTACTGTCGGAGGGGCAGTACTGAGGGAGTGACGTACTGTCGAAGGGGAAGTGCTGAGGGAGTGACGTACTGTCGGAGGGGCAGTACTGAGGGAGTGACGTGCTGACGGAGGGACAGTACTGAGGGAGTGACGTACTGTCTGAGGGGCAGTACTGAGGGAGTGCCGCACTGACGGAGGGGCAGTACTGAGGGAGTGACGTACTGTCTGAGGGGCAATACTGAGGGAGTGACGTACTGTCGGAGGGGCAGTACTGAGGGAATGCCGTACTGTCGGAGGGGCAGTACTGAGGGAGTGCCGTACTGTCGGAGGGGCAGTACTGAGGGAGTGACGTACTGTCGGAGGGGCAGCACTGATGGAGTGACGTACTGTCGGAGGGGCAGTACTGAGGGAGTGCCGCACTGTCGGAGGGGCAGTACTGAGGGAGTGACGTACTGTCGGAGGGGCAGTTCTGAGTGACGTACTGTCGGAGGGGTAGTACTGAGGGAGTGACGGACTGTCGGAGGGGCAGTACTGAGGGAGACGTACTGTCGGAGGGGCATTACTGAGGGAGTGACGCACTGTCGGAGGGTCAGTACTGAGGGAGTGACGTACTGTCGGAGGGTCAGTACTGAGGGAGTGACGTACTGTCGGAGGGGCAGTACTGAGGGAGTGACGTACTGTCGGAGGGGCAGTACTGAGGGAGTGACGTACTGTCGAAGGGGCAGTGCTGAGGGAGTGACGTACTGTCGGAGGGGCAGTACTGAGGGAGTGACGTGCTGTTGGAGGGGCAGTACTGAGGGAGTGCCTCACTGTCGGAGGGGCAGTAGTGACGGAGTGACGTACTGCGCTGTCGGAGTGGCAGTACTGAGGGAGTGACGTACTGTCGGAGGGGCAGTACTGAGGGAGTGACGTACCGTCGGAGGGGCAGTACTGAGGGAGTGACGTACTGTCGGAGGGGCAGCACTGAGGGAGTGACGTACTGTCGGAGGGGCAGTACTGAGGAATGCCGCACTGCGCTGTCGGAGGGGCAGTACTGAAGGAGTGACGTACTGTCGGAGGGGCAGTACTGACGGAGTGACGTACTGTCGGAGGGGCAGAACTGAGGGAGTGCCGCACTGCGCTGTCGGAGGTGCAGTACTGAGGGAGTGCCGCACTGTCGGAGAGGCAGTACTGAGGGAGTGCCGCACTGCACTGTCGGAGGTGCAGTACTGAGGGAGTGCCGCACTGCGCTGTCGGAGGGGCAGTACTGAGGGAGTGCCGTACTGTCGGAGGGGCAGTACTGAGGGAGTGACGTACTGTCGGAGGGGCAGTACTGAGGGAGTGACGTACTGTCGGAAGCAGTACTGAGGGAGTGACGTACTGTCGGAGGGGCAGTACTGAGGGAGTGACGCACTGTCGGGGGGGCAGTACTGAGGGAGTGACGTACTGTCGGAGGGGCAGCACTGAGGGAGTGTCGCACTGTCGGAGGGGCAGTACTGAGGGAGTGCCGAACTGTCGGAGGGGCTGTACTGAGGGAGTGACGTACTGTCTGAGGGGCAATACTGAGGGAGTGACGTACTGTCGGAGGGGCAGTACTGAGGGAATGCCGTACTGTCGGAGGGGCAGTACTGAGGGAGTGCCGTACTGTCGGAGGGGCAGTACTGAGGGAGTGACGTACTGTCGGAGGGGCAGCACTGATGGAGTGACGTACTGTCGGAGGGGCAGTACTGAGGGAGTGCCGCACTGTCGGAGGGGCAGTACTGAGGGAGTGACGTACTGGCGGAGGGGCAGTTCTGAGTGACGTACTGTCAGAGGGTCAGTACTGAGGGAGTGACGTACTGTCGGAGGGTCAGTACTGAGGAAGTGACGTACTGTCGGAGGGTCAGTACTGAGGGAGTGACGTACTGCGCTGTCGGAGGGGCAGTACTGAGGGAGTGACGTACTGTCGGAGAGGCAGTACTGAGGGAGTGCCGCACTGCACTGTCGGAGGTGCAGTACTGAGGGAGTGACGTACTGCGCTGTCGGAGGTGCAGTACTGAGGGAGTGACGTACTGTCGGAGGGGCAGTACTGAGGGAGTGCCGTACTGTCGGAGGGGCAGTACTGAGGGAGTGACGTACTGTCGGAGGGGCAGTACTGAGGGAGTGACGTACTGTCGGAGGGGCAGTACTGAGGGAGTGACGTACTGTCGGAGGGGCAGTACTGAGGGAGTGACGCACTGTCGGGGGGGCAGTACTGAGGGAGTGACGTACTGTCGGAGGGGCAGCACTGAGGGAGTGTCGCACTGTCGGAGGGGCAGTACTGAGGGAGTGCCGAACTGTCGGAGGGGCTGTACTGAGGGAGTGACGTACTGTCTGAGGGGCAATACTGAGGGAGTGACGTACTGTCGGAGGGGCAGTACTGAGGGAATGCCGTACTGTCGGAGGGGCAGTACTGAGGGAGTGCCGTACTGTCGGAGGGGCAGTACTGAGGGAGTGACGTACTGTCGGAGGGGCAGCACTGATGGAGTGACGTACTGTCGGAGGGGCAGTACTGAGGGAGTGCCGCACTGTCGGAGGGGCAGTACTGAGGGAGTGACGTACTGGCGGAGGGGCAGTTCTGAGTGACGTACTGTCAGAGGGTCAGTACTGAGGGAGTGACGTACTGTCGGAGGGTCAGTACTGAGGAATGCCGCACTGCGCTGTCGGAGGGGCAGTACTGAAGGAGTGACGTACTGTCGGAGGGGCAGTACTGACGGAGTGACGTACTGTCGGAGGGGCAGAACTGAGGGAGTGCCGCACTGCGCTGTCGGAGGGGCAGTGCTGAGGGAGTGACGTACTGTTGGAGAGGCAGTACTGAGGGAGTGCCGCACTGCACTGTCGGAGGTGCAGTACTGAGGGAGTGACGTACTGCGCTGTCGGAGGTGCAGTACTGAGGGAGTGACGTACTGTCGGAGGGGCAGTACTGAGGGAGTGCCGTACTGTCGGAGGGGCAGTACTGAGGGAGTGACGTACTGTCGGAGGGGCAGTAATGAGGGAGTGACGTACTGTCGGAGGGGCAGTACTGAGGGAGTGACATACTGTCGGAGGGGCAGTACTGAGGGAGTGACGCACTGTCGGGGGGGCAGTACTGAGGGAGTGACGTACTGTCGGAGGGGCAGTACTGAGGGAGTGACGTACTGCGCTGTCGGAGGTGCAGTACTGAGGGAGTGACGTACTGTCGGAGGGGCAGTACTGAGGGAGTGCCGTACTGTCGGAGGGGCAGTACTGAGGGAGTGACGTACTGTCGGAGGGGCAGTACTGAGGGAGTGACGTACTGTCGGAGGGGCAGTACTGAGGGAGTGACATACTGTCGGAGGGGCAGTACTGAGGGAGTGACGTACTGTCGGAGGGGCAGTACTGAGGGAGTGACGCACTGTCGGGGGGGCAGTACTGAGGGAGTGACGTACTGTCGGAGGGGCAGCACTGAGGGAGTGTCGCACTGTCGGAGGGGCAGTACTGAGGGAGTGCCGAACTGTCGGAGGGGCTGTACTGAGGGAGTGACGTACTGTCTGAGGGGCAATACTGAGGGAGTGACGTACTGTCGGAGGGGCAGTACTGAGGGAATGCCGTACTGTCGGAGGGGCAGTACTGAGGGAGTGCCGTACTGTCGGAGGGGCAGTACTGGGGGAGTGACGTACTGTCGGAGGGGCAGCACTGATGGAGTGACGTACTGTCGGAGGGGCAGTACTGAGGGAGTGCCGCACTGTCGGAGGGGCAGTACTGAGGGAGTGACGTACTGGCGGAGGGGCAGTTCTGAGTGACGTACTGTCAGAGGGTCAGTACTGAGGGAGTGACGTACTGTCGGAGGGTCAGTACTGAGGAAGTGACGTACTGTCGGAGGGTCAGTACTGAGGGAGTGACGTACTGTCGGAGGGGCAGTACTGAGGGAGTGATGTACTGTCAGAGGGGCGGTACTGAGGGAGTGCCGCACTGTTGGAGGGGCAGTACTGAGGGAGTGCCGTACTGTCGGAGGGGCAGTACTGAGGGAGTGACGCACTGTCGGAGGGGCAGTACTGAGGGAGTGACGTACTGCGCTGTCGGAGGGGCAGTACTGAGGGAGTGATGTACTGTCAGAGGATCGGTACTGAGGGAGTGCCGCACTGTTGGAGGGGCAGTACTGAGGGAGTGACGTACTGCGCTGTCGGAGTGGCAGTACTGAGGGAGTGACGTACTGTCGGAGGGGCAGTACTGAGGAATGCCGCACTGCGCTGTCGGAGGGGCAGTACTGAAGTAGTGACGTACTGTCGGAGGGGCAGTACTGACGGAGTGACGTACTGTCGGAGGGGCAGAACTGAGGGAGTGCCGCACTGCGCTGTCGGAGGGGCAGTACTGAGGGAGTGACGTACTGTTGGAGGGGCAGTACTGAGGGAGTGCCGCACTGCACTGTCGGAGGTGCAGTACTGAGGGAGTGACGTACTGCGCTGTCGGAGGTGCAGTACTGAGGGAGTGACGTACTGCGCTGTCGGAGGTGCAGTACTGAGGGAGTGACGTACTGTCGGAGGGGCAGTACTGAGGGAGTGCCGTACTGTCGGAGGGGCAGTACTGAGGGAGTGACGTACTGTCGGAGGGGCAGTACTGAGGGAGTGACGTACTGTCGGAGGGGCAGTACTGAGGGAGTGACATACTGTCGGAGGGGCAGTACTGAGGGAGTGACGCACTGTCGGGGGGGCAGTACTGAGGGAGTGACGTACTGTCGGAGGGGCAGCACTGAGGGAGTGTCGCACTGTCGGAGGGGCAGTACTGAGGGAGTGACGAACTGTCGGAGGGGCTGTACTGAGGGAGTGACGTACTGTCTGAGGGGCAATACTGAGGGAGTGACGTACTGTCGGAGGGGCAGTACTGAGGGAATGCCGTACTGTCGGAGGGGCAGTACTGAGGGAGTGCCGTACTGTCGGAGGGGCAGTACTGAGGGAGTGACGTACTGTCGGAGGGGCAGCACTGATGGAGTGACGTACTGTCGGAGGGGCAGTACTGAGGGAGTGCCGCACTGTCGGAGGGGCAGTACTGAGGGAGTGACGTACTGGCGGAGGGGCAGTTCTGAGTGACGTACTGTCAGAGGGTCAGTACTGAGGGAGTGACGTACTGTCGGAGGGTCAGTACTGAGGAAGTGACGTACTGTCGGAGGGTCAGTACTGAGGGAGTGACGTACTGTTGGAGGGGCAGTACTGAGGGAGTGCCGTACTGTCGGAGGGGCGGTATTGAGGGAGTGACGCACTGTCGGAGGGGCAGTACTGAGGGAGTGACGTACTGCGCTGTCGGAGGGGCAGTACTGAGGGAGAGACGTACTGCGCTGTCGGAGGGGCAGTACTGAGGGAGTGACGTACTGTCGGAGGGGCAGTACTGAGGGAGTGACATACTGCGCTGTCGGAGGGGCAGTACTGAGGGAATGACGTGCTGTCGGAGGGGCAGTACTGAGGGAGTGACGTACTGTCGGAGGGGCAGTACTGAGGGAGTGACGGACTGTCGGAGGGGCAGTACTGAGGGAGTGACGTACTGTCGGAGGGGCAGTACTGAGGGAGTGACGTACTGTCGGAGGGACAGTACTGAGGGAGTGACATACTGTCGGAGGGGCAGTACTGAGGGAGTGCCGCACTGTCGGAGGGGCAGTACTGAGGGAGTGCCGTACTGTCGGAGGGGCAGTACTGAGGGAGTGACGTACTGTCTGAGGGGCAATACTGAGGGAGTGACGTACTGTCGGAGGGGCAGTACTGAGGGAATGCCGTACTGTCGGAGGGGCAGTACTGAGGGAGTGCCGTACTGTCGGAGGGGCAGTACTGAGGGAGTGACGTACTGTCGGAGGGGCAGCACTGATGAAGTGACGTACTGTCGGAGGGGCAGTACTGAGGGAGTGCCGCACTGTCGGAGGGGCAGTACTGAGGGAGTGACGTACTGTCGGAGGGGCAGTTCTGAGTGACGTACTGTCGGAGGGGTAGTACTGAGGGAGTGACGGACTGTCGGAGGGGCAGTACTGAGGGAGACGTACTGTCGGAGGGGCAGTACTGAGGGAGTGACGCACTGTCGGAGGGTCAGTACTGAGGGAGTGACGTACTGTCGGATGGTCAGTACTAAGGGAGTGACGTACTGTCGGAGGGGCAGTACTGAGGGAGTGACGTACTGTCGGAGGGGCAGTACTGAGGGAGTGACGTACTGTCGAAGGGGCAGTGCTGAGGGAGTGACGTACTGTCGGAGGGGCAGTACTGAGGGAGTGACGTGCTGTCGGAGGGACAGTACTGAGGGAGTGACGTACTGTCGGAGGGGCAGTACTGAGGGAGTGCCGCACTGTCGGAGGGGCAGTACTGAGGAAGTGCCGTACTGTCGGAGGGGCAGTACTGAGGGAGTGACGTACTGTCTGAGGGGCAGTACTGAGGGAGTGACGTACTGTCGGAGGGGCAGCACTGATGGAGTGACGTACTGTCGGAGGGGCAGTACTGAGGGAGTGCCGCACTGTCGGAGCGGCAGTACTGAGGGAGTGACGTACTGTCGGAGGGGCAGTTCTGAGTGACGTACTGTCGGAGGGGTAGTACTGAGGGAGTGACGGACTGTCGGAGGGGCAGTACTGAGGGAGACGTACTGTCGGAGGGGCATTACTGAGGGAGTGACGCACTGTCGGAGGGTCAGTACTGAGGGAGTGACGTACTGTCGGAGGGTCAGTACTGAGGGAGTGACGTACTGTCGGAGGGGCAGTACTGAGGGAGTGACGTACTGTCGGAGGGGCAGTACTGAGGGAGTGATGTACTGTCGAAGGGGCAGTGCTGAGGGAGTGACGTACTGTCGGAGGGGCAGTACTGAGGGAGTGACGTGCTGTCGGAGGGGCAGTACTGAGGGAGTGCCTCACTGTCGGAGGGGCAGTCGTGAGGGAGTGACGTACTGCGCTGTCGGAGTGGCAGTACTGAGGGAGTGACGTACTGTCGGAGGAGCAGTACTGAGGGAGTGACGTACCGTCGGAGGGGCAGTACTGAGGGAGTGACGTACTGTCGGAGGGGCAGTACTGAGGGAGTGACGTACTGTCGGAGGGGCAGTACTGAGGGAGTGACGTACTGTCGGAGGGGCAGTACTGAGGGAGTGCCGCACTGCGCTGTCGGAGGGGCAGTACTGAGGGAGTGACGTACTGTCGGAGGGGCAGTACTGACGGAGTGACGTACTGTCGGAGGGGCAGAACTGAGGGAGTGCCGCACTGCGCATTCGGAGGGGCAGTACTGAGGGAGTGACGTACTGTCGGAGGAGCAGTACTGAGGGAGTGACGTACTGTCGGAGGGGCAGTACTGAGGGAGAGACGTACTGTCGGAGGGGCAGTACTGAGGGAGTGACGTACTGTCGGAGGGGCAGTACTGAGGGAGTGACGTACTGTCGGAGGGGCAGTACTGAGGGAGTGACGTACTGTCGGAGGGGCAGTACTGAGGGAGAGACGTACTGTCGGAGGGGCAGTACTGAGGGAGTGACGTACTGTCGGAGGGGCAGTACTGAGGGAGTGACGTACTGTCGGAGGGGCAGTACTGAGGGAGTGACGTACTGTCGGAGGGGCAGTACTGAGGGAGTGACGTACTGTCGGAGGAGCAGTACTGAGGGAGTGACGTACTGTCGGAGGGGCAGTACTGAGGGAGAGACGTACTGTCGGAGGGGCAGTACTGAGGGAGTGACGTACTGTCGGAGGAGCAGTACTGAGGGAGTGACGTACTGTCGGAGGGGCAGTACTGAGGGAGTGACGTACTGTCGGAGGGGCAGTACTGAGGGAGTGACGTACTGTCGGAGGGGCAGTACTGAGGGAGTGACGTACTGTCGGAGGGACAGTACTGAGGGAGTGACGTACTGTCGGAGAGGCAGTACTGAGGGAGTGCCGCACTGTCGGAGGGGCAGTACTGAGGGAGTGCCGTACTGTCGGAGAGGCAGTACTGAGGGAGTGACGTACTGTCTGAGGGGCAATACTGAGGGAGTGACGTACTGTCGGAGGGTCAGTACTGAGGAAGTGACGTACTGTCGGAGGGTCAGTACTGAGGGAGTGACGTACTGTTGGAGGGGCAGTACTGAGGGAGTGCCGTACTGTCGGAGGGGCGGTATTGAGGGAGTGACGCACTGTCGGAGGGGCAGTACTGAGGGAGTGACGTACTGCGCTGTCGGAGGGGCAGTACTGAGGGAGAGACGTACTGCGCTGTCGGAGGGGCAGTACTGAGGGAGTGACGTACTGTCGGAGGGGCAGTACTGAGGGAGTGACATACTGCGCTGTCGGAGGGGCAGTACTGAGGGAATGACGTGCTGTCGGAGGGGCAGTACTGAGGGAGTGACGTACTGTCGGAGGGGCAGTACTGAGGGAGTGACGGACTGTCGGAGGGGCAGTACTGAGGGAGTGACGTACTGTCGGAGGGGCAGTACTGAGGGAGTGACGTACTGTCGGAGGGACAGTACTGAGGGAGTGACATACTGTCGGAGGGGCAGTACTGAGGGAGTGCCGCACTGTCGGAGGGGCAGTACTGAGGGAGTGCCGTACTGTCGGAGGGGCAGTACTGAGGGAGTGACGTACTGTCTGAGGGGCAATACTGAGGGAGTGACGTACTGTCGGAGGGGCAGTACTGAGGGAATGCCGTACTGTCGGAGGGGCAGTACTGAGGGAGTGCCGTACTGTCGGAGGGGCAGTACTGAGGGAGTGACGTACTGTCGGAGGGGCAGCACTGATGAAGTGACGTACTGTCGGAGGGGCAGTACTGAGGGAGTGCCGCACTGTCGGAGGGGCAGTACTGAGGGAGTGACGTACTGTCGGAGGGGCAGTTCTGAGTGACGTACTGTCGGAGGGGTAGTACTGAGGGAGTGACGGACTGTCGGAGGGGCAGTACTGAGGGAGACGTACTGTCGGAGGGGCAGTACTGAGGGAGTGACGCACTGTCGGAGGGTCAGTACTGAGGGAGTGACGTACTGTCGGATGGTCAGTACTAAGGGAGTGACGTACTGTCGGAGGGGCAGTACTGAGGGAGTGACGTACTGTCGGAGGGGCAGTACTGAGGGAGTGACGTACTGTCGAAGGGGCAGTGCTGAGGGAGTGACGTACTGTCGGAGGGGCAGTACTGAGGGAGTGACGTGCTGTCGGAGGGACAGTACTGAGGGAGTGACGTACTGTCGGAGGGGCAGTACTGAGGGAGTGCCGCACTGTCGGAGGGGCAGTACTGAGGAAGTGCCGTACTGTCGGAGGGGCAGTACTGAGGGAGTGACGTACTGTCTGAGGGGCAGTACTGAGGGAGTGACGTACTGTCGGAGGGGCAGCACTGATGGAGTGACGTACTGTCGGAGGGGCAGTACTGAGGGAGTGCCGCACTGTCGGAGCGGCAGTACTGAGGGAGTGACGTACTGTCGGAGGGGCAGTTCTGAGTGACGTACTGTCGGAGGGGTAGTACTGAGGGAGTGACGGACTGTCGGAGGGGCAGTACTGAGGGAGACGTACTGTCGGAGGGGCATTACTGAGGGAGTGACGCACTGTCGGAGGGTCAGTACTGAGGGAGTGACGTACTGTCGGAGGGTCAGTACTGAGGGAGTGACGTACTGTCGGAGGGGCAGTACTGAGGGAGTGACGTACTGTCGGAGGGGCAGTACTGAGGGAGTGATGTACTGTCGAAGGGGCAGTGCTGAGGGAGTGACGTACTGTCGGAGGGGCAGTACTGAGGGAGTGACGTGCTGTCGGAGGGGCAGTACTGAGGGAGTGCCTCACTGTCGGAGGGGCAGTCGTGAGGGAGTGACGTACTGCGCTGTCGGAGTGGCAGTACTGAGGGAGTGACGTACTGTCGGAGGAGCAGTACTGAGGGAGTGACGTACCGTCGGAGGGGCAGTACTGAGGGAGTGACGTACTGTCGGAGGGGCAGTACTGAGGGAGTGACGTACTGTCGGAGGGGCAGTACTGAGGGAGTGACGTACTGTCGGAGGGGCAGTACTGAGGGAGTGCCGCACTGCGCTGTCGGAGGGGCAGTACTGAGGGAGTGACGTACTGTCGGAGGGGCAGTACTGACGGAGTGACGTACTGTCGGAGGGGCAGAACTGAGGGAGTGCCGCACTGCGCATTCGGAGGGGCAGTACTGAGGGAGTGACGTACTGTCGGAGGAGCAGTACTGAGGGAGTGACGTACTGTCGGAGGGGCAGTACTGAGGGAGAGACGTACTGTCGGAGGGGCAGTACTGAGGGAGTGACGTACTGTCGGAGGGGCAGTACTGAGGGAGTGACGTACTGTCGGAGGGGCAGTACTGAGGGAGTGACGTACTGTCGGAGGGGCAGTACTGAGGGAGAGACGTACTGTCGGAGGGGCAGTACTGAGGGAGTGACGTACTGTCGGAGGGGCAGTACTGAGGGAGTGACGTACTGTCGGAGGGGCAGTACTGAGGGAGTGACGTACTGTCGGAGGGGCAGTACTGAGGGAGTGACGTACTGTCGGAGGAGCAGTACTGAGGGAGTGACGTACTGTCGGAGGGGCAGTACTGAGGGAGAGACGTACTGTCGGAGGGGCAGTACTGAGGGAGTGACGTACTGTCGGAGGAGCAGTACTGAGGGAGTGACGTACTGTCGGAGGGGCAGTACTGAGGGAGTGACGTACTGTCGGAGGGGCAGTACTGAGGGAGTGACGTACTGTCGGAGGGGCAGTACTGAGGGAGTGACGTACTGTCGGAGGGACAGTACTGAGGGAGTGACGTACTGTCGGAGAGGCAGTACTGAGGGAGTGCCGCACTGTCGGAGGGGCAGTACTGAGGGAGTGCCGTACTGTCGGAGAGGCAGTACTGAGGGAGTGACGTACTGTCTGAGGGGCAATACTGAGGGAGTGACGTACTGTCGGAGGGGCAGTACTGAGGGAATGCCGTACTGTCGGAGTGGCAGTACTGAGGGTGTGACGTACTGTCGGAGGAGCAGTACTGAGGGAGTGACGTGCTGTCGGAGGGGCAGTACTGAGGGAGTGACGTGCTGTCGGAGGGACAGTACTGAGGGAGTGACGTACTGTCGGAGGGGCAGTACTGAGGGAGTGCCGCACTGTCGGAGGGGCAGTACTGAGGGAGTGCCGTACTGTCGGAGGGGCAGTACTGAGGGAGTGACGTACTGTCTGAGGGGCAATACTGAGGGAGTGACGTACTGTCGGAGGGGCAGTACTGAGGGAATGCCGTACTGTCGGAGGGGCAGTACTGAGGGAGTGCCGTACTGTCGGAGGGGCAGTACTGAGGGAGTGACGTACTGTCGGAGGGGCAGCACTGATGGAGTGACGTACTGTCGGAGGGGCAGTACTGAGGGAGTGCCGCACTGTCGGAGCGGCAGTACTGAGGGAGTGACGTACTGTCGGAGGGGCAGTTCTGAGTGACGTACTGTCGGAGGGGTAGCACTGAGGGAGTGACGGACTGTCGGAGGGGCAGTACTGAGGGAGACGTACTGTCGGAGGGGCATTACTGAGGGAGTGACGCACTGTCGGAGGGTCAGTACTGAGGGAGTGACGTACTGTCGGAGGGTCAGTACTGAGGGAGTGACGTACTGTCGGAGGGGCAGTACTGAGGGAGTGACGTACTGTCGGAGGGGCAGTACTGAGGGAGTGACGTACTGTCGAAGGGGCAGTGCTGAGGGAGTGACGTACTGTCGGAGGGGCAGTACTGAGGGAGTGACGTGCTGTCGGAGGGGCAGTACTGAGGGAGTGCCTCACTGTCGGAGGGGCAGTCGTGAGGGAGTGACGTACTGCGCTGTCGGAGTGGCAGTACTGAGGGAGTGACGTACTGTCGGAGGAGCAGTACTGAGGGAGTGACGTACCGTCGGAGGGGCAGTACTGAGGGAGTGACGTACTGTCGGAGGGGCAGTACTGAGGGAGTGACGTACTGTCGGAGGGGCAGTACTGAGGGAGTGACGTACTGTCGGAGGGGCAGTACTGAGGGAGTGCCGCACTGCGCTGTCGGAGGGGCAGTACTGAGGGAGTGACGTACTGTCGGAGGGGCAGTACTGACGGAGTGACGTACTGTCGGAGGGGCAGAACTGAGGGAGTGCCGCACTGCGCATTCGGAGGGGCAGTACTGAGGGAGTGACGTACTGTCGGAGGAGCAGTACTGAGGGAGTGACGTACTGTCGGAGGGGCAGTACTGAGGGAGAGACGTACTGTCGGAGGGGCAGTACTGAGGGAGTGACGTACTGTCGGAGGGGCAGTACTGAGGGAGTGACGTACTGTCGGAGGGGCAGTACTGAGGGAGTGACGTACTGTCGGAGGGGCAGTACTGAGGGAGAGACGTACTGTCGGAGGGGCAGTACTGAGGGAGTGACGTACTGTCGGAGGGGCAGTACTGAGGGAGTGACGTACTGTCGGAGGGGCAGTACTGAGGGAGTGACGTACTGTCGGAGGGGCAGTACTGAGGGAGTGACGTACTGTCGGAGGAGCAGTACTGAGGGAGTGACGTACTGTCGGAGGGGCAGTACTGAGGGAGAGACGTACTGTCGGAGGGGCAGTACTGAGGGAGTGACGTACTGTCGGAGGAGCAGTACTGAGGGAGTGACGTACTGTCGGAGGGGCAGTACTGAGGGAGTGACGTACTGTCGGAGGGGCAGTACTGAGGGAGTGACGTACTGTCGGAGGGGCAGTACTGAGGGAGTGACGTACTGTCGGAGGGACAGTACTGAGGGAGTGACGTACTGTCGGAGAGGCAGTACTGAGGGAGTGCCGCACTGTCGGAGGGGCAGTACTGAGGGAGTGCCGTACTGTCGGAGAGGCAGTACTGAGGGAGTGACGTACTGTCTGAGGGGCAATACTGAGGGAGTGACGTACTGTCGGAGGGGCAGTACTGAGGGAATGCCGTACTGTCGGAGGGGCAGTACTGAGGGAGTGCCGTACTGTCGGAGGGGCAGTACTGAGGGAGTGACGTACTGTCGGAGGGGCAGTACTGAGGGAGTGCCGTACTGTCGGAGGGTCAGTACTGAGGAAGTGACGTACTGTCGGAGGGTCAGTACTGAGGGAGTGACGTACTGTCGGAGGGGCAGTACTGAGGGAGTGATGTACTGTCAGAGGGGCGGTACTGAGGGAGTGCCGCACTGTTGGAGGGGCAGTACTGAGGGAGTGCCGTACTGTCGGAGGGGCGGTACTGAGGGAGTGACGCACTGTCGGAGGGGCGGTACTGAGGGAGTGACGTACTGCGCTGTCGGAGGGGCAGTACTGAGGGAGAGACGTACTGCGCTGTCGGAGGGGCAGTACTGAGGGAGTGACGTACTGTCGGAGGGGCAGTACTGAGGGAGTGACGTACTGCGCTGTCGGAGGGGCAGTACTGAGGGAATGACGTGCTGTCGGAGGGGCAGTACTGAGGGAGTGACGTACTGTCGGAGGGGCAGTACTGAGGGAGTGACGGACTGTCGGAGGGGCAGTACTGAGGGAGTGACGTACTGTCGGAGGGGCAGTACTGAGGGAGTGACGTACTGTCGGAGGGACAGTACTGAGGGAGTGACGTACTGTCGGAGGGGCAGTACTGAGGGAGTGCCGCACTGTCGGAGGGGCAGTACTGAGGGAGTGCCGTACTGTCGGAGGGGCAGTACTGAGGGAGTGACGTACTGTCTGAGGGGCAATACTGAGGGAGTGACGTACTGTCGGAGGGGCAGTACTGAGGGAATGCCGTACTGTCGGAGGGGCAGTACTGAGGGAGTGCCGTACTGTCGGAGGGGCAGTACTGAGGGAGTGACGTACTGTCGGAGGGGCAGCACTGATGGAGTGACGTACTGTCGGAGGGGCAGTACTGAGGGAGTGCCGCACTGTCGGAGGGGCAGTACTGAGGGAGTGACGTACTGTCGGAGGGGCAGTTCTGAGTGACGTACTGTCGGAGGGGTAGTACTGAGGGAGTGACGGACTGTCGGAGGGGCAGTACTGAGGGAGACGTACTGTCGGAGGGGCAGTACTCAGGGAGTGACGCACTGTCGGAGGGTCAGTACTGAGGGAGTGACGTACTGTCGGAGGGTCAGTACTAAGGGAGTGACGTACTGTCGGAGGGGCAGTACTGAGGGAGTGACGTACTGTCGGAGGGGCAGTACTGAGGGAGTGACGTACTGTCGAAGGGGCAGTGCAGAGGGAGTGACGTACTGTCGGAGGGGCAGTACTGAGGGAGTGACGTGCTGTCGGAGGGACAGTACTGAGGGAGTGACGTACTGTCGGAGGGGCAGTACTGAGGGAGTGCCGCACTGTCGGAGGGGCAGTACTGAGGGAGTGCCGTACTGTCGGAGGGGCAGTACTGAGGGAGTGACGTACTGTCTGAGGGGCAATACTGAGGGAGTGACGTACTGTCGGAGGGGCAGTACTGAGGGAATGCCGTACTGTCGGAGGGGCAGTACTGAGGGAGTGCCGTACTGTCGGAGGGGCAGTACTGAGGGAGTGACGTACTGTCGGAGGGGCAGCACTGATGGAGTGACGTACTGTCGGAGGGGCAGTACTGAGGGAGTGCCGCACTGTCGGAGCGGCAGTACTGAGGGAGTGACGTACTGTCGGAGGGGCAGTTCTGAGTGACGTACTGTCGGAGGGGTAGTACTGAGGGAGTGACGGACTGTCGGAGGGGCAGTACTGAGGGAGACGTACTGTCGAAGGGGCATTACTGAGGGAGTGACGCACTGTCGGAGGGTCAGTACTGAGGGAGTGACGTACTGTCGGAGGGTCAGTACTGAGGGAGTGACGTACTGTCGGAGGGGCAGTACTGAGGGAGTGACGTACTGTCGGAGGGGCAGTACTGAGGGAGTGACGCACTGTCGAAGGGGCAGTGCTGAGGGAGTGACGTACTGTCGGAGGGGCAGTACTGAGGGAGTGACGTGCTGTCGGAGGGGCAGTACTGAGGGAGTGCCTCACTGTCGGAGGGGCAGTCGTGAGGGAGTGACGTACTGCGCTGTCGGAGTGGCAGTACTGAGGGAGTGACGTACTGTCGGAGGAGCAGTACTGAGGGAGTGACGTACCGTCGGAGGGGCAGTACTGAGGGAGTGACGTACTGTCGGAGGGGCAGTACTGAGGGAGTGACGTACTGTCGGAGGGGCAGTACTGAGGGAGTGACGTACTGTCGGAGGGGCAGTACTGAGGGAGTGCCGCACTGCGCTGTCGGAGGGGCAGTACTGAGGGAGTGACGTACTGTCGGAGGGGCAGTACTGACGGAGTGACGTACTGTCGGAGGGGCAGTACTGAGGGAGTGCCGCACTGCGCATTCGGAGGGGCAGTACTGAGGGAGTGACGTACTGTCGGAGGAGCAGTACTGAGGGAGTGACGTACTGTCGGAGGGGCAGTACTGAGGGAGAGACGTACTGTCGGAGGGGCAGTACTGAGGGAGTGACGTACTGTCGGAGGGGCAGTACTGAGGGAGTGACGTACTGTCGGAGGGGCAGTACTGAGGGAGTGACGTACTGTCGGAGGGGCAGTACTGAGGGAGAGACGTACTGTCGGAGGGGCAGTACTGAGGGAGTGACGTACTGTCGGAGGGGCAGTACTGAGGGAGTGACGTACTGTCGGAGGGGCAGTACTGAGGGAGTGACGTACTGTCGGAGGGGCAGTACTGAGGGAGTGACGTACTGTCGGAGGAGCAGTACTGAGGGAGTGACGTACTGTCGGAGGGGCAGTACTGAGGGAGAGACGTACTGTCGGAGGGGCAGTACTGAGGGAGTGACGTACTGTCGGAGGAGCAGTACTGAGGGAGTGACGTACTGTCGGAGGGGCAGTACTGAGGGAGTGACGTACTGTCGGAGGGGCAGTACTGAGGGAGTGACGTACTGTCGGAGGGGCAGTACTGAGGGAGTGACGTACTGTCGGAGGGACAGTACTGAGGGAGTGACGTACTGTCGGAGGGGCAGTACTGAGGGAGTGCCGCACTGTCGGAGGGGCAGTACTGAGGGAGTGCCGTACTGTCGGAGGGGCAGTACTGAGGGAGTGACGTACTGTCTGAGGGGCAATACTGAGGGAGTGACGTACTGTCGGAGGGGCAGTACTGAGGGAATGCCGTACTGTCGGAGGGGCAGTACTGAGGGAGTGCCGTACTGTCGGAGGGGCAGTACTGAGGGAGTGCCGTACTGTCGGAGGGGCAGTACTGAGGGAGTGCCGCACTGTCGGAGGGGCAGTACTGAGGGAGTGACGTACTGTCGGAGGGGCAGTTCTGAGTGACGTACTGTCGGAGGGGTAGTACTGAGGGAGTGACGGACTGTCGGAGGGGCAGTGCTGAGGGAGTGACGTACTGTCGGAGGGGCAGTACTGAGGGAGTGACGCACTGTCGGAGGGTCAGTACTGAGGGAGTGACGTACTGTCGGAGGGGCAGTACTGAAGGAGTGACGTACTGTCGGAGGGGCAGTACTGAGGGAGTGACGTACTGTCGGAGGGGCAGTACTGAGGGAGTGACGTACTGTCGGAGGGGCAGTACTGAGGGAGTGCCGCACTGCGCTGTCGGAGGGGCAGTACTGAGGGAGTGACGTACTGTCGGAGGGGCAGTACTGACGGAGTGACGTACTGTCGGAGGGGTAGAACTGAGGGAGTGCCGCACTGCGCTGTCGGAGGGGCAGTACTGAGGGAGTGACGTACTGTCGGAGGGGCAGTACTGAGGGAGTGCCGCACTGCACTGTCGGAGGTGCAGTACTGAGGGAGTGACGTACTGTCGGAGGGGCAGTACTGAGGGAGTGCCGCACTGCACTGTCGGAGGGGCAGTACTGAGGGAGTGACGTACTGTCGGAGGGGCAGTACTGAGGGAGTGCCGTGTTGTCGGAGGGGCTGTACTGAGGGAGTGCCTCACTGTCGGAGGGGCAGCAGTGAGGGAGTGACGTACTGCGCTGTCGGAGTGGCAGTACTGAGGGAGTGACGTACTGTCGGAGGGGCAGTACTGAGGGAGTGACGTACCGTCGGAGGGGCAGTACTGAGGGAGTGACGTACTGTCGGAGGGGCAGTACTGAGGGAGTGACGTACTGTCGGAGGGGCAGTACTGAGGGAGTGACGTACTGTCGGAGGGGCAGTACTGAGGGAGTGACGTACTGTTAGAGGGGCAGTACTGAGGGAGTGACGCACTGTCGGGGGGGCAGTACTGAGGGAGTGACGTACTGTCGGAGGGGCAGCACTGAGGGAGTGACGCACTGTCGGAGGGGCAGTACTGAGGGAGTGCCGCACTGTCGGAGGGGCAGTACTGAGGGAGTGACGTACTGGCGGAGGGGCAGTTCTGAGTGACGTACTGTCAGAGGGTCAGTACTGAGGGAGTGACGTACTGTCGGAGGGTCAGTACTGAGGGAGTGACGTACTGTCGGAGGGTCAGTACTGAGGGAGTGACGTACTGTCGGAGGGGCAGTACTGAGGGAGTGACGCACTGTCGGAGGGGCAGTACTGAGGGAGTGCCGTACTGTCGGAGGGGCAGTACTGAGGGAGTGCCGTACTGTCGGAGGGGCAGTACTGAGGGAGTGACGTACTGTCGGAGGGTCAGTACTGAGGGAGTGACGTACTGTCGGAGGGGCAGTACTGAGGGAGTGATGTACTGTCGAAGGGGCAGTGCTGAGGGAGTGACGTACTGTCGGAGGGGCAGGACTGAGGGAATGACGTGCTGTCAGAGGGGCAGTACTGAGGGAGTGACGTACTGTCGGAGGGGCAGTACTGAGGGAGTGACGTACTGTCGGAGGGGCAGTACTGAGGGAGTGACGTACTGTCGGAAGGGCAGTACTGAGGGAGTGACTTACTGTCGGAGGGGCAGTACTGAGGGAGTGACGTACTGTCGGAGGGGCAGTACTGAGGGAGTGACGTACTGTCGGAGGGGCAGTACTGAGGGAGTGACGTACAGTCGGAGGGGCAGTACTGAGGGAGTGACGTATTGTCGGAGAGGCAGTACTGACGGAGTGACGTACTGTCGGAGGGGCAGTACTGAGGGAGTGACGTACTGTCGGAGGGGCAGTACTGAGGGAGTGACGTACTGTCGGAGGGGCAGTACTGAGCGAGCCCCGCACTGTCGGAGGGACAGTACTGAGGGAGTGCCGTACTGTCGGAGGGGCAGTACTGAGGGAGTGACGTACTGTCGGAGGGGCAGTACTGAGGGAGTGACGTACTGTCGGAGGGGCAGTTCTGAGTGACGTACTGTCGGAGGGGTAGTACTGAGGGAGTGACGTACTGTCGGAGGGGCAGTACTGAGGGAGAGACGTACTGTCGGAGGGGCAGTACTGAGGGAGTGACGTACTGTCGGAGGAGCAGTACTGAGGGAGTGACGTACTGTCGGAGGGGCAGTACTGAGGGAGTGACGTACTGTCGGAGGGGCAGTACTGAGGGAGTGATGTACTGTCGGAGGGGCAGTACTGAGGGAGTGACGTACTGTCGGAGGGACAGTACTGAGGGAGTGACGTACTGTCGGAGGGGCAGTACTGAGGGAGTGCCGCACTGTCGGAGGGGCAGTACTGAGGGAGTGCCGTACTGTCGGAGGGGCAGTACTGAGGGAGTGACGTACTGTCTGAGGGGCAATACTGAGGGAGTGACGTACTGTCGGAGGGGCAGTACTGAGGGAATGCCGTACTGTCGGAGGGGCAGTACTGAGGGAGTGCCGTACTGTCGGAGGGGCAGTACTGAGGGAGTGACGTACTGTCGGAGGGGCAGCACTGATGGAGTGACGTACTGTCGGAGGGGTAGAACTGAGGAAGTGACGTACTGTCGGAGGGTCAGTACTGAGGGAGTGACGTACTGTCGGAGGGGCAGTACTGAGGGAGTGATGTACTGTCGAAGGGGCAGTGCTGAGGGAGTGACGTACTGTCAGAGGGGCAGGACTGAGGGAATGACGTGCTGTCAGAGGGGCAGTACTGAGGGAGTGCCGTGGTGTCGGAGGGGCAGTACTGAGGGAGTGACGTACTGTCGGAGGGGCAGTACTGAGGGAGTGACATACTGTCGGAAGGGCAGTACTGAGGGAGTGACTTACTGTCGGAGGGGCAGTGCTGAGGGAGTGACGTACTGTCGGAGGGGCAGGACTGAGGGAATGACGTGCTGTCGGAGGGGCAGTACTGAGGGAGTGACGTACTGTCGGAGGGGCAGTACTGAGGGAGTGCCGCACTGCACTGTCGGAGGGGCAGTACTGAGGGAGTGACGTACTGTCGGAGGGGCAGTACTGAGGGAGTGCCGTGCTGTCGGAGGGGCAGTACTGAGGGAGTGCCTCACTGTCGGAGGGGCAGCAGTGAGGGAGTGACGTACTGCGCTGTCGGAGTGGCAGTACTGAGGGAGTGACGTACTGTCGGAGGGGCAGTACGGAGGGAGTGACGTACCGTCGGAGGGGCAGTACTGAGGGAGTGACGTACTGTCGGAGGGGCAGTACTGAGGGAGTGACGTACTGTCGGAGGGGCAGTACTGAGGGAGTGACGTACTGTCGGAGGGGCAGTACTGAGGGAGTGACGTACTGTTAGACGGGCAGTACTGAGGGAGTGACGCACTGTCGGGGGGGCAGTACTGAGGGAGTGACGTACTGTCGGAGGGGCAGCACTGAGGGAGTGTCGCACTGTCGGAGGGGCAGTACTGAGGGAGTGCCGCACTGTCGGAGGGGCAGTACTGAGGGAGTGACGTACTGACGGAGGGGCAGTTCTGAGTGACGTACTGTCAGAGGGTCAGTACTGAGAGAGTGACGTACTGTCGGAGGGTCAGTACTGAGGGAGTGACGTACTGTCGGAGGGTCAGTACTGAGGGAGTGACGTACTGTCGGAGGGGCAGTACTGAGGGAGTGACGCACTGTCGGAGGGGCAGTACTGAGGGAGTGCCGTACTGTCGGAGGGGCAGCACTGAGGGAGTGCCGTACTGTCGGAGGGGCAGTACTGAGGGAGTGACGTACTGTCGGAGGGTCAGTACTGAGGGAGTGACGTACTGTCGGAGGGGCAGTACTGAGGGAGTGATGTACTGTCGAAGGGGCAGTGCTGAGGGAGTGACGTACTGTCGGAGGGGCAGGACTGAGGGAATGACGTGCTGTCAGAGGGGCAGTACTGAGGGAGTGCCGTGGTGTCGCAGGGGCAGTACTGAGGGAGTGACGTACTGTCGGAGGGGCAGTACTGAGGGAGTGACGTACTGTCGGAAGGGCAGTACTGAGGAAGTGACTTACTGTCGGAGGGGCAGTGCTGAGGGAGTGACGTACTGTCGGAGGGGCAGGACTGAGGGAATGACGTGCTGTCAGAGGGGCAGTACTGAGGGAGTGACGTACTGTCGGAGGGGCAGTACTGAGGGAGTGACGTACTGTCGGAGGGGCAGTACTGAGGGAGTGACGTACTGTCGGAAGGGCAGTACTGAGGGAGTGACTTACTGTCGGAGGGGCAGTACTGAGGGAGTGACGTACTGTCGGAGAGGCAGTACTGAGGGAGTGACGTACTGTCGGAGGGGCAGTACTGAGGGAGTGACGTACAGTCGGAGGGGCAGTACTGAGGGAGTGACGTATTGTCGGAGAGGCAGTACTGACGGAGTGACGTACTGTCGGAGGGGCAGTACTGAGGGAGTGACGTACTGTCGGAGGGGCAGTACTGAGGGAGTGACGTACTGTCGGAGGGGCAGTACTGAGCGAGGCCCGCAGTGTCGGAGGGACAGTACTGAGGGAGTGCCGTACTGTCGGAGGGGCAGTACTGAGGGAGTGACGTACTGTCGGAGGGGCAGTACTGAGGGAGTGACGTACTGTCGGAGGGGCAGTTCTGAGTGATGTACTGTCGGAGGGGTAGTACTGAGGGAGTGACGTACTGTCGGAGGGGCAGTACTGAGGGAGAGACGTACTGTCGGAGGGGCAGTACTGAGGGAGTGACGTACTGTCGGAGGAGCAGTACTGAGGGAGTGACGTACTGTCGGAGGGGCAGTACTGAGGGAGTGACGTACTGTCGGAGGGGCAGTACTGAGGGAGTGACGTACTGTCGGAGGGGCAGTACTGAGGGAGTGACGTACTGTCGGAGGGACAGTACTGAGGGAGTGACGTACTGTCGGAGGGGCAGTACTGAGGGAGTGCCGCACTGTCGGAGGGGCAGTACTGAGGGAGTGCCGTACTGTCGGAGGGGCAGTACTGAGGGAGTGACGTACTGTCTGAGGGGCAATACTGAGGGAGTGACGTACTGTCGGAGGGGCAGTACTGAGGGAATGCCGTACTGTCGGAGGGGCAGTACTGAGGGAGTGCCGTACTGTCGGAGGGGCAGTACTGAGGGAGTGACGTACTGTCGGAGGGGCAGCACTGATGGAGTGACGTACTGTCGGAGGGGCAGTACTGAGGGAGTGCCGCACTGTCGGAGGGGCAGTGCTGAGGGAGTGACGTACTGTCGGAGGGGCAGTTCTGAGTGACGTACTGTCGGAGGGGTAGTACTGAGGGAGTGACGGACTGTCGGAGGGGCAGTGCTGAGGGAGTGACGTACTGTCGGAGGGGCAGTACTGAGGGAGTGACGCACTGTCGGAGGGTCAGTACTGAGGGAGTGACGTACTGTCGGAGGGGCAGTACTGAGGGAGTGACGTACTGTCGGAGGGGCAGTACTGAGGGAGTGACGTACTGTCGGAGGGGCAGTACTGAGGGAGTGACGTACTGTCGGAGGGGCAGTACTGAGGGAGTGCCGCACTGCGCTGTCGGAGGGGCAGTACTGAGGGAGTGACGTTCTGTCGGAGGGGCAGTACTGACGGAGTGACGTACTGTCGGAGGGGTAGAACTGAGGAAGTGCCGCACTGCGCTGTCGGAGGGGCAGTACTGAGGGAGTGACGTACTGTCGGAGGGGCAGTACTGAGGGAGTGCCGCACTGCACTGTCGGAGGGGCAGTACTGAGGGAGTGACGTACTGTCGGAGGGGCAGTACTGAGGGAGTGCCGTGCTGTCGGAGGGGCAGTACTGAGGGAGTGCCTCACTGTCGGAGGGGCAGCAGTGAGGGAGTGACGTACTGCGCTGTCGGAGTGGCCGTACTGAGGGAGTGACGTACTGTCGGAGGGGCAGTACTGAGGGAGTGACGTACCGTCGGAGGGGCAGTACTGAGGGAGTGACGTACTGTCGGAGGGGCAGTACTGAGGGAGTGACGTACTGTCGGAGGGGCAGTACTGAGGGAGTGACGTACTGTCGGAGGGGCAGTACTGAGGGAGTGACGTACTGTTAGAGGGGCAGTACTGAGGGAGTGACGCACTGTCGGGGGGGCAGTACTGAGGTAGTGACGTACTGTCGGAGGGGCAGCACTGAGGGAGTGTCGCACTGTCGGAGGGGCAGTACTGAGGGAGTGCCGCACTGTCGGAGGGGCAGTACTGAGGGAGTGACGTACTGGCGGAGGGGCAGTTCTGAGTGACGTACTGTCAGAGGGTCAGTACTGAGGGAGTGACGTACTGTCGGAGGGTCAGTACTGAGGGAGTGACGTACTGTCGGAGGGTCAGTACTGAGGGAGTGACGTACTGTCGGAGGGGCAGTACTGAGGGAGTGACGCACTGTCGGAGGGGCAGTACTGAGGGAGTGCCGTACTGTCGGAGGGGCAGTACTGAGGGAGTGCCGTACTGTCGGAGGGGCAGTACTGAGGGAGTGACGTACTGTCGGAGGGTCAGTACTGAGGGAGTGACGTACTGTCGGAGGGGCAGTACTGAGGGAGTGATGTACTGTCGAAGGGGCAGTGCTGAGGGAGTGACGTACTGTCGGAGGGGCAGGACTGAGGGAATGACGTGCTGTCAGAGGGGCAGTACTGAGGGAGTGCCGTGGTGTCGGAGGGGCAGTACTGAGGGAGTGACGTACTGTCGGAGGGGCAGTACTGAGGGAGTGACGTACTGTCGGAAGGGCAGTACTGAGGGAGTGACTTACTGTCGGAGGGGCAGTACTGAGGGAGTGACGTACTGTCGGAGGGGCAGTACTGAGGGAGTGACGTACTGTCGGAGGGGCAGTACTGAGGGAGTGACGTACAGTCGGAGGGGCAGTACTGAGGGAGTGACGTATTGTCGGAGAGGCAGTACTGACGGAGTGACGTACTGTCGGAGGGGAGGTACTGAAGGAGTGATGTACTGTCGGAGGGGCGGTACTGAGGGAGTGCCGCACTGTCGGAGGGGCAGTACTGAGGGAGTGCCGTACTGTCGGAGGGGCGGTACTGAGGGAGTGACGCACTGTCGGAGGAGCAGTACTGAGGGAGTGACGTACTGCGCTGTCGGAGGGGCAGTACTGAGGGAGTGATGTACTGCGCTGTCGGAGGGGCAGTACTGAGGGAGTGACGTACTGTCGGAGGGGCAGTACTGAGGGAGTGACGTACTGTCGGAGGGGCAGTACTGAGGGAGTGACGTAGTGCGCTGTCGGAGGGGCAGTACTGAGGGAATGACGTACTGTCGGAGGGGCAGTACTGAGGGAGTGACGTACTGTCGGAGGGGCAGTACTGAGGGAGTGACGTACTGTCGGAGGGGCAGTACTAAGGGAGTGACGTACTGTCGGAGCGGCAGTACTGAGGGAGTGACGTACTGTCGGAGGGGCAGTACTGAGGGAGGGGCAGTACTGAGGGAGTGCCGCACTGTCGGAAGGGCAGTACTGAGGGAGTGACGTACTGTCGGAGGGGCAGTACTGAGGGAGTGACGTACTGCGCTGTCGGAGGGGCTGTAGTGAGGGAGTGTCGCACTGTCGGAGGGGCAGAACTGAGGGAGTGACGTACTGTCAGAGGGGCAGTACTGAGGGAGTGACGTACTGTCGGAGGGGCAGTACTGAGGGAGTGACATACTGTCGGAGGGGCAGTACTGAGGGAGTGACGTACTGTCGGAGGGGCAGTACTGAGGGAGCGACGTACTGTCGTAGGGGCAGTACTGAGGGAGTGACGTACTGTCGGAGGGGCAGTACTGAGGGAGTGACGTACTGTCGGAGGGGCAGTAGTGAGGGAGTGACGTACTGCGCTGTCGGAGGAGCAGTACTGAGGGACTGACGTACTGTCGGAGGGGCAGTACTGAGGGAGTGCCGCACTGCGCTGTCGGAATGGGCAGTACTGAGGGAGTGCCGTACTGTCGGAGGGTCAGTACTGAGGGAGTGCTGCACTGTCGGAGGGGCAGTACTGAGGGAGTGACGTACTGTCGGAGGGGCAGGACTGAGGGAGTGACGTACTGTCGGAGGGGTAGTACTGAGGGAGTGACGTACTGTCGGAGGGGCAGTACTGAGGGAGTGACGTACTGTCGGAGGGGCAGTACTGAGGGAGTGACGTACTGTCGGAGGGGCAGTACTGAGGGAGTGCCGCACTGTCGGAAGGGTAGTACTGAGGGAGTGACGTACTGTCGGAGGGGCAGTACTGAGGGAGTGACGTACTGCGCTGTCGGAGGGGCAGTAGTGAGGGAGTGTCGCACTGTCGGAGGGGCAGAACTGAGGGAGTGACGTACTGTCGGAGGGGGCAGTACTGAGGGAGTGATGTACTGTCGGAGGGACAGTACTGAGGGAGTGACGTACTGTCGGAGGGGCAGTACTGAGGGAGTGACGTACTGTCGGAGGGGCAGTACTGAGGGAGTGACGTACTGTCGGAGGGGCAGTACTGAGGGAGTGACGTACTGTCGTAGGGGCAGTACTGAGGAAGTGACGTACTGTCGGAGGGGCAGTACTGAGGGAGTGACGTACTGCGCTGTCGGAGGGGCAGTACTGAGGGAGTGACGTACTGTCGGAGGGGCAGTACTGAGGGAGTGACGTACTGCGCTGTCGGAGGGGCAGTACTGAGGGAGTGACGTACTGTCGGAGGGGCAGAACTGAGGGAGTGACGTACTGTCGGAGGAGCAGTACTGAGGGAGTGACGTACTGTCGGAAGGGCAGTACTGAGGGAGTGACGTAATGTCGGAGGGGCAGTACTGAGGGAGTGCCGCACTGCGCTGTCGGAGGGGCAGTACTGAGGGACTGACGTACTGTCGGAGGGGCAGTACTGAGGGAGTGCCGCACTGCGCTGTCGGAGGGGCAGTACTGAGGGAGTGACGTACTGTCGGAGGGGCAGCACTGAGGGAGTGCCGCACTGCACTGTCGGAGGGGCAGTACTGAGGGAGTGACGTACTGTCGGAGGGGCAGTACTGAGGGAGTGCCGTACTGTCGGAGGGGCAGTACTGAGGGAGTGACGTACTGTCAGAGGGGCAGAACTGAGGGAGTGACGTACTTTCGGAGGGTCAGTACTGAGGGACTGCTGCACTGTCGGAGGGGCAGTACTGAGGGAGTGACGTACTGTCGGAGGGGCAGTACTGAGGGAGACGTACTGTCGGAGGGGCAGTACTGAGGGAGACGTACTGTCGGAGGGGCATTACTGAGGGAGACGTACTTTCGGAGGGGCAGTACTGTGGGAGTGCCGCACTGTCGGAGGGGCAGTACTGAGGGAGTGACGCACTGTCGGAGGGGCAGTACTGAGGGAGTGAGGCACTGTCGGAGGGGCAGTACTGAGGAAGTGCTGCACTGTCGGAGGGGCAGTACTGAGGGAGTGCCGTACTGTCGGAGGGGCAGTACTGAGGGAGTGACGTACTGTCGGAGAGGCAGTACTGAGGGAGTGACGTACTGTCGGAGGGGCAGTACTGAGGGAGCCCCGCACTGTCGGAGGGGCAGTTGTGAGGGAGTGCTGCACTGTCGGAGGGGCAGTACTGAGGGAGTGACGTACTGTCGGAGGGGCAGTACTGAGGGAGTGACGTACTGTCGGAGGGGCAGTACTGAGGGAGTGACGTACTGTCGGAGGGGCAGTACTGAGGGAGTGACGTACTGTCGGAGGGGCAGTACTGAGGGAGTGACGTACTGTCGGAGGGGCAGTACTGAGGGAGTGCTGCACTGTCGGAGGGGCAGTACTGAGGGAGTGCCGTACTGTCGGAGGGGCAGTACTGAGGGAGTGACGTACTGTCGGAGGGGCAGTACTGAGGGAGTGACGCACTGTTGGAGGGGCGGTACTGAGGGAGTGACATACTGTCGGAGGGGCAGTACTGAGGGAGTGACGTACTGTCTGAGAGGCAGTACTGAGGGAGTGACGTACTGTCGGAGGGGCAGTACTGAGGGAGTGCCGTACTGTCGGAGGGGCAGTACTGAGGGAGTGACGTACTGCGCTGTCGGAGGGGAGATACTGAAGGAGTGATGTACTGTCGGACGGGCGGTACTGAGGGAGTGCCGCACTGTTGGAGGGGCAGTACTGAGGGAGTGCCGTACTGTCGGAGGGGTGGTACTGAGGGAGTGACGCACTGTCGGAGGGGCAGTACTGAGGGAGTGACGTACTGCGCTGTCGGAGGGGCAGTACTGAGGGAGTGACGTACTGCGCTGTCGGAGGGGCAGTACTGAGGGAGTGACGTACTGTCGGAGGGGCAGTACTGAGGGAGTGACGTACTGCGCTGTCGGAGGGGCAGTACTGAGGGAGTGACGTACTGTCGGAGGGGCAGTACTGAGGGAGTGACGGACTGTCGGAGGGTAAGTACTGAGGGAGTGACGTACTGTCGGAGGGGCAGTACTGAGGGAGTGACGTACTGTCGGAGGGGCAGTACTGAGGGAGTGACGTACTGTCGGAGGGACAGTACTGAGGGAGTGACGTACTGTCGGAGGGGCAGTACTGAGGGAGTGCCGCACTGTCGGAGGGGCAGTACTGAGGGAGTGCCGTACTGTCGGAGGGGCAGTACTGAGGGAGTGACGTACTGTCTGAGGGGCAATACTGAGGGAGCGACGTACTGTCGGAGGGGCAGTTCTGAGGGAATGCCGTACTGTCGGAGGGGCAGTACTGAGGGAGTGCCGTACTGTCGGAGGGGCAGTACTGAGGGAGTGACGTACTGTCGGAGGGGCAGCACTGATGGAGTGACATACTGTCGGAGGGGCAGTACTGAGGGAGTGCCGCACTGTCGGAGAGGCAGTACTGAGGGAGTGACGTACTGTCGGAGGGGCAGTTCTGAGTGACGTACTGTCGGAGGGGTAGTACTGAGGGAGTGACGGACTGTCGGAGGGGCAGTACTGAGGGAGACGTACTGTCGGAGGGGCAGTACTGAGGGAGTGACGCACTGTCGGAGGGTCAGTACTGAGGGAGTGACGTACTGTCGGAGGGTCAGTACTGAGGGAGTGACGTACTGTCGGAGGGGCAGTACTGAGGGAGTGACGTACTGTCGGAGGGGCAGTACTGAGGGAGTGACGTACTGTCGAAGGGGCAGTGCTGAGGGAGTGACGTACTGTCGGAGGGGCAGTACTGAGGGAGTGACGTGCTGTCGGAGGGGCAGTACTGAGGGAGTGCCTCACTGTCGGAGGGGCAGTAGTGAGGGAGTGACGTACTGCGCTGTCGGAGTGGCAGTACTGAGGGAGTGACATACTGTCGGAGGGGCAGTACTGAGGGAGTGACGTACCGTCGGAGGGGCAGTACTGAGGGAGTGACGTACTGTCGGAGGGGCAGTACTGAGGGAGTGACGTACTGTGGGAGGGGCAGTACTGAGGGAGTGCCGCACTGCGCTGTCGGAGGGGCAGTACTGAGGGAGTGACGTACTGTCGGAGGGGCAGTACTGACGGAGTGACGTACTGTCGGAGGGGCAGTACTGAAGGAGTGACGTACTGTCGGAGGGGCAGTACTGACGGAGTGACGTACTGTCGGAGGGGCAGTACTGAGGGAGTGACGTACTGTCGGAGGGGCAGTACTGAGGGAGTGACGTACTGTCGGAGGGCCGTACTGAGGAAGCCCCGCACTGTCGGAGGGGCAGTACTGAGGGAGTGACGTACTGTCGGAGGGGCAGTACTGAGGGAGTGACGTTCTGTCGGAGGGGCAGTACTGAGGGAGTGACGTACTGTCGGAGGGGCAGTACTGAGGGAGTGCCGTACTGTAGGAGGGGCAGTACTGAGTGAGTGCTGCACTGTCGGAGGGGCAGTACTGAGGGAGTGCCGTACTGTCGGAGGGGCAGTACTGAGGGAGTGACGTACTGTCGCAGGGGCAGTACTGAGGGAGTGACGTCTGTCGAAGGGGCAGTACTGAGGGAGCCCCGCACTGTCGGAGGGGCAGTACTGAGGGAGTGCCGAACTGTCGGAGGGGCAGTACTGAGGGAGTGCCGTACTGCGCTGTCGGAGGGGAGGTACTGAAGGAGTGATGTACTGTCGGAGGGGCGGTACTGAGGGAGTGCCGCACTGTCGGAGGGGCAGTACTGAGGGAGTGACGTACTGTCGGAGGGGCAATACTGAGGGAGTGCCGTACTGTCGGAGGGGCGGTACTGAGGGAGTGACGCACTGTCGGAGGAGCAGTAGTGAGGGAGTGACGTACTGCGCTGTCGGAGGGGCAGTACTGAGGAGTGATGTACTGCGCTGTCGGAGGGGCAGTACTGAGGGAGTGACGTACTGACGGAGGGGCACTACTGAGGGAGTAACGTAGTGCGCTGTCGGAGGGGCAGTACTGAGGGAGTGACGTACTGACGGAGGGGCAGTACTGAGGGAGTAACGTAGTGCGCTGTCGGAGGGGCAGTACTGAGGGAGCCCCGCACTGTCGGAGGGGCAGTTGTGAGGGAGTGCTGCACTGTCGGAGGGGCAGTACTGAGGGAGTGACGTACTGTCGGAGGGGCAGTACTGAGGGAGTGACGTACTGTCGGAGGGGCAGTACTGAGGGAGACGTACTGTCGGAGGGGCAGTACTGAGGGAGACGTACTGTCGGAGGGGCATTACTGAGGGAGACGTACTTTCGGAGGGGCAGTACTGTGGGAGTGCCGCACTGTCGGAGGGGCAGTACTGAGGGAGTGACGCACTGTCGGAGGGGCAGTACTGAGGGAGTGAGGCACTGTCGGAGGGGCAGTACTGAGGAAGTGCTGCAGTCGGAGGGGCAGTACTGAGGGAGTGCCGTACTGTCGGAGGGGCAGTACTGAGGGAGTGACGTACTGTCGGAGAGGCAGTACTGAGGGAGTGACGTACTGTCGGAGGGGCAGTACTGAGGGAGCCCCGCACTGTCGGAGGGGCAGTTGTGAGGGAGTGCTTCACTGTCGGAGGGGCAGTACTGAGGGAGTGACGTACTGTCGGAGGGGCAGTACTGAGGGAGTGACGTACTGTCGGAGGGGCAGTACTGAGGGAGTGACGTACTGTCGGAGGGGCAGTACTGAGGGAGTGACGTACTGTCGGAGGGGCAGTACTGAGGGAGTGACGTACTGTCGGAGGGGCAGTACTGAGGGAGTGCTGCACTGTCGGAGGGGCAGTAGTGAGGGAGTGTCGCACTGTCTGAGGGGCAGTACTGAGGGAGTGACGTACTGTCGGAGGGGCAGTACTGAGGGAGTGACGTACTGTCGGAGGGACAGTACTGAGGGAGTGACATACTGTCGGAGGGGCAGTACTGAGGGAGTGACGTACTGTCGGAGGGGCAGTACTGAGGGAGTGACGTACTGTCGGAGGGGCAGTACTGAGGGAGTGACGTACTGTCGTAGGGGCAGTACTGAGGGAGTGACGTACTGTCGGAGGGGCAGTACTGAGGGAGTGACGTACTGCGCTGTCGGAGGGGCAGTACTGAGGGAGTGACGTACTGTCGGAGGGGCAGAACTGAGGGAGTGACGTACTGTCGGAGGAGCAGTACTGAGGGAGTGACGTACTGTCGGAGGGGCAGTACTGAGGGAGTGACGTACTGTCGGAGGGGCAGTACTGAGGTAGTGCCGCACTGCGCTGTCGGAGGGGCAGTACTGAGGGACTGACGTACTGTCGGAGGGGCAGTACTGAGGGAGTGCCGCACTGCGCTGTCGGAGGGGCAGTACTGAGGGAGTGACGTACTGTCGGAGGGGCAGCACTGAGGGAGTGCCGCACTGCACTGTCGGAGGGGCAGTACTGAGGGAGTGACGTACTGTCGGAGGGGCAGTACTGAGGGAGTGCCGTACTGTCGGAGGGGCAGTACTGAGGGAGTGACGTACTGTCAGAGGGGCAGAACTGAGGGAGTGACGTACTTTCGGAGGGGCAGTACTGAGAGAGTGCCGTACTGTCTGAGGGTCAGTACTGAGGGAGTGCTGCACTGTCGGAGGGGCAGTACTGAGGGAGTGACGTACTGTCGGAGGGGCAGTACTGAGGGAGACGTACTGTCGGAGGGGCATTACTGAGGGAGACGTACTGTCGGAGGGGCATTACTGAGGGAGACGTACTTTCGGAGGGGCAGTACTGTGGGAGTGCCGCACTGTCGGAGGGGCAGTACTGAGGGAGTGACGCACTGTCGGAGGGGCAGTACTGAGGGAGTGAGGCACTGACGGAGGGGCAGTACTGAGGAAGTGCTGCACTGTCGGAGGGGCACTACTGAGGGAGTGCCGTATTGTCGGAGGGGCATTACTGAGGGAGTGACGTACTGTCGGAGAGGCAGTACTGAGGGAGTGACGTACTGTCGGAGGGGCAGTACTGAGGGAGCCCCGCACTGTCGGAGGGGCAGTTGTGAGGGAGTGCTGCACTGTCGGAGGGGCAGTACTGAGGGAGTGACGTACTGTCGGAGGGGCAGTACTGAGGGAGTGACGTACTGTCGGAGGGGCAGTACTGAGGGAGTGACGTACTGTCGGAGGGGCAGTACTGAGGGAGTGACGTACTGTCGGAGGGGCAGTACTGAGGGAGTGACGTACTGTCGGAGGGGCAGTACTGAGGGAGTGCCGCACTGTCGGAGGGGCAGTACAGAGGGAGTGCCGTACTGTCGGAGGGGCAGTACTGAGGGAGTGACGTACTGTCGGAGGGGCAGTACTGAGGGAGTGACGCACTGTCGGAGGGGCAGTACTGAGGGAGTGACGTACTGTCGGAGGGGCAGTACTGAGGGAGTGACGTACTGTCGGAGAGGCAGTACTGAGGGAGTGACGTACTGTCGGAGGGGCAGTACTGAGGGAGTGCCGTACTGTCGGAGGGGCAGTACTGAGGGAGTGACGTACTGCGCTGTTGGAGGGGAGATACTGAAGGAGTGATGTACTGTCGGAGGGGCGGTACTGAGGGAGTGCCGCACTGTTGGAGGGGCGGTACTGAGGGAGTGCCGTACTGTCGGAGGGGCAGTACTGAGGGAGTGACGTACTGCGCTGTCGGAGGGGCAGTACTGAGGGAGTGACGTACTGCGCTGTCGGAGGGGCAGTACTGAGGGAGTGACGTACTGTCGGAGGGGCAGTACTGAGGGAGTGACGTACTGCGCTGTCGGAGGGGCAGTACTGAGGGAATGACGTGCTGTCGGAGGGGCAGTACTGAGGGAGTGACGTACTGTCGGAGGGACAGTACTGAGGGAGTGACGTACTGTCGGAGGGGCAGTACTGAGGGAGTGCCGCACTGTCGGAGGGGCAGTACTGAGGGAGTGCCGTACTGTCGGAGGGGCAGTACTGAGGGAGTGACGTACCGTCGGAGGGGCAGTACTGAGGGAGTGACGTACTGTCGGAGGGGCAGTACTGTCGGAGGGGCAGTACTGAGGGAGTGCCGCACTGCGCTGTCGGAGGGGCAGTACTGAGGGAGTGACGTACTGTCGGAGGGGCAGTACTGACGGAGTGACGTACTGTCGGAGGGGCAGAACTGAGGGAGTGCCGCACTGCGCTGTCGGAGGGGCAGTACTGAGGGAGTGACGTACTGTCGGAGGGGCAGTACTGAGGGACTGCTGCACTGTCGGAGGGGCAGTACTGAGGGAGTGACGTACTGTCGGAGGGGCAGTACTGAGGGAGTGACGTACTGTCGGAGGGGCAGTACTGAGGGAGTGACGTTCTGTCGGAGGGGCAGTACTGAGGGAGTGACGTACTGTCGGAGGGGCAGTACTGAGGGAGTGCCGTACTGTAGGAGGGGCAGTACTGAGGGAGTGCTGCACTGTCGGAGGGGCAGTACTGAGGGAGTGCCGTACTGTCGGAGGGGCAGTACTGAGGGAGTGACGTACTGTCGCAGGGGCAGTACTGAGGGAGTGACGTCTGTCGAAGGGGCAGTACTGAGGGAGCCCCGCACTGTCGGAGAGGCAGTACTGAGGGAGTGCCGTACTGTCGGAGGGGCAGTACTAAGGGAGTGACGTACTGTCGGAGGGGCAGTACTGAGGGAGTGCCGTACTGTCGGAGGGGCAGTACTGAGGGAGTGCCGTACTGCGCTGTCGGAGGGGAGGTACTGAAGGAGTGATGTACTGTCGGAGGGGCGGTACTGAGGGAGTGCCGCACTGTCGGAGGGGCAGTACTGAGGGAGTGCCGTACTGTCGGAGGGGCGGTACTGAGGGAGTGACGCACTGTCGGAGGAGCAGTACTGAGGGAGTGACGTACTGCGCTGTCGGAGGGGCAGTACTGAGGGAGTGATGTACTGCGCTGTCGGAGGGGCAGTACTGAGGGAGTGACGTACTGTCGGAGGGGCAGTACTGAGGGAGTGACGTAGTGCGCTGTCGGAGGGGCAGTACTGAGGGAATGACGTACTGTCGGAGGGGCAGTACTGAAGGAGTGACGTACTGTCGGAGGGGCAGTACTGAGGGAGTGACGTACTGTCGGAGGGGCAGTACTGAGGGAGTGACGTACTGTCGGAGCGGCAGTACTGAGGGAGTGACGTACTGTCGGAGGGGCAGTACTGAGGGAGTGACGTACTGTCGGAGGGGCAGTACTGAGGGAGTGCCGCACTGTCGGAAGGGCAGTACTGAGGGAGTGACGTACTGTCGGAGGGGCAGTACTGAGGGAGTGACGTACTGCGCTGTCGGAGGGGCAGTAGTGAGGGAGTGTCGCACTGTCGGAGGGGCAGAACTGAGGGAGTGACGTACTGTCGGAGGGGCAGTACTGAGGGAGTGACGTACTGTCGGAGGGGCAGTACTGAGGGAGTGACGTACTGTCGGAGGGGCAGTACTGAGGGAGTGACGTACTGTCGGAGGGGCAGTACTGAGGGAGCGACGTACTGTCGTAGGGGCAGTACTGAGGGAGTGACGTACTGTCGGAGGGGCAGTACTGAGGGAGTGACGTACTGTCGGAGGGGCAGTAGTGAGGGAGTGACGTACTGCGCTGTCGGAGGGGCAGTACTGAGGGACTGACGTACTGTCGGAGGGGCAGTACTGAGGGAGTGCCGCACTGCGCTGTCGGAATGGGCAGTACTGAGGGAGTGCCGTACTGTCGGAGGGTCAGTACTGAGGGAGTGCTGCACTGTCGGAGGGGCAGTACTGAGGGAGTGACGTACTGTCGGAGGGGCAGGACTGAGGGAGTGACGTAATGTCGGAGGGGTAGTACTGAGGGAGTGACGTACTGTCGGAGGGGCAGTACTGAGGGAGTGACGTACTGTCGGAGGGGCAGTACTGAGGGAGTGACGTACTGTCGGAGGGGCAGTACTGAGGGAGTGCCGCACTGTCGGAAGGGTAGTACTGAGGGAGTGACGTACTGTCGGAGGGGCAGTACTGAGGGAGTGATGTACTGCGCTGTCGGAGGGGCAGTAGTGAGGGAGTGTCGCACTGTCTGAGGGGCAGTACTGAGGGAGTGACGTACTGTCGGAGGGGCAGTACTGAGGGAGTGACGTACTGTCGGAGGGACAGTACTGAGGGAGTGACATACTGTCGGAGGGGCAGTACTGAGGGAGTGACGTACTGTCGGAGGGGCAGTACTGAGGGAGTGACGTACTGTCGGAGGGGCAGTACTGAGGGAGTGACGTACTGTCGTAGGGGCAGTACTGAGGGAGTGACGTACTGTCGGAGGGGCAGTACTGAGGGAGTGACGTACTGCGCTGTCGGAGGGGCAGTACTCAGGGAGTGACGTACTGTCGGAGGGGCAGTACGGAGGGAGTGACGTACTGCGCTGTCGGAGGGGCAGTACTGAGGGAGTGACGTACTGTCGGAGGGGCAGAACTGAGGGAGTGACGTACTGTCGGAGGAGCAGTACTGAGGGAGTGACGTACTGTCGGAGGGGCAGTACTGAGGGAGTGACGTACTGTCGGAGGGGCAGTACTGAGGGAGTGCCGCACTGCGCTGTCGGAGGGGCAGTACTGAGGGACTGACGTACTGTCGGAGGGGCAGTACTGAGGGAGTGCCGCACTGCGCTGTCGGAGGGGCAGTACTGAGGGAGTGACGTACTGTCGGAGGGGCAGCACTGAGGGAGTGCCGCACTGCACTGTCGGAGGGGCAGTACTGAGGGAGTGACGTACTGTCGGAGGGGCAGTACTGAGGGAGTGCCGTACTGTCGGAGGGGCAGTACTGAGGGAGTGACGTACTGTCAGAGGGGCAGAACTGAGGGAGTGACGTACTTTCGGAGGGGCAGTACTGAGAGAGTGCCGTACTGTCTGAGGGTCAGTACTGAGGGAGTGCTGCACTGTCGGAGGGGCAGTACTGAGGGAGTGACGTACTGTCGGAGGGGCAGTACTGAGGGAGACGTACTGTCGGAGGGGCATTACTGAGGGAGACGTACTGTCGGAGGGGCATTACTGAGGGAGACGTACTTTCAGAGGGGCAGTACTGTGGGAGTGCCGCACTGTCGGAGGGGCAGTACTGAGGGAGTGACGCACTGTCGGAGGGGCAGTACTGAGGGAGTGAGGCACTGACGGAGGGGCAGTACTGAGGAAGTGCTGCACTGTCGGAGGGGCACTACTGAGGGAGTGCCGTATTGTCGGAGGGGCATTACTGAGGGAGTGACGTACTGTCGGAGAGGCAGTACTGAGGGAGTGACGTACTGTCGGAGGGGCAGTACTGAGGGAGCCCCGCACTGTCGGAGGGGCAGTTGTGAGGGAGTGCTGCACTGTCGGAGGGGCAGTACTGAGGGAGTGACGTACTGTCGGAGGGGCAGTACTGAGGGAGTGACGTACTGTCGGAGGGGCAGTACTGAGGGAGTGACGTACTGTCGGAGGGGCAGTACTGAGGGAGTGACGTACTGTCGGAGGGGCAGTACTGAGGGAGTGACGTACTGTCGGAGGGGCAGTACTGAGGGAGTGCCGCACTGTCGGAGGGGCAGTACAGAGGGAGTGCCGTACTGTCGGAGGGGCAGTACTGAGGGAGTGACGTACTGTCGGAGGGGCAGTACTGAGGGAGTGACGCACTGTCGGAGGGGCAGTACTGAGGGAGTGACGTACTGTCGGAGGGGCAGTACTGAGGGAGTGACGTACTGTCGGAGAGGCAGTACTGAGGGAGTGACGTACTGTCGGAGGGGCAGTACTGAGGGAGTGCCGTACTGTCGGAGGGGCAGTACTGAGGGAGTGACGTACTGCGCTGTTGGAGGGGAGATACTGAAGGAGTGATGTACTGTCGGAGGGGCGGTACTGAGGGAGTGCCGCACTGTTGGAGGGGCGGTACTGAGGGAGTGCCGTACTGTCGGAGGGGCAGTACTGAGGGAGTGACGTACTGCGCTGTCGGAGGGGCAGTACTGAGGGAGTGACGTACTGCGCTGTCGGAGGGGCAGTACTGAGGGAGTGACGTACTGTCGGAGGGGCAGTACTGAGGGAGTGACGTACTGCGCTGTCGGAGGGGCAGTACTGAGGGAATGACGTGCTGTCGGAGGGGCAGTACTGAGGGAGTGACGTACTGTCGGAGGGACAGTACTGAGGGAGTGACGTACTGTCGGAGGGGCAGTACTGAGGGAGTGCCGCACTGTCGGAGGGGCAGTACTGAGGGAGTGCCGTACTGTCGGAGGGGCAGTACTGAGGGAGTGACGTACCGTCGGAGGGGCAGTACTGAGGGAGTGACGTACTGTCGGAGGGGCAGTACTGTCGGAGGGGCAGTACTGAGGGAGTGCCGCACTGCGCTGTCGGAGGGGCAGTACTGAGGGAGTGACGTACTGTCGGAGGTGCAGTACTGACGGAGTGACGTACTGTCGGAGGGGCAGAACTGAGGGAGTGCCGCACTGCGCTGTCGGAGGGGCAGTACTGAGGGAGTGACGTACTGTCGGAGGGGCAGTACTGAGGGACTGCTGCACTGTCGGAGGGGCAGTACTGAGGGAGTGACGTACTGTCGGAGGGGCAGTACTGAGGGAGTGACGTACTGTCGGAGGGGCAGTACTGAGGGAGTGACGTTCTGTCGGAGGGGCAGTACTGAGGGAGTGACGTACTGTCGGAGGGGCAGTACTGAGGGAGTGCCGTACTGTAGGAGGGGCAGTACTGAGGGAGTGCTGCACTGTCGGAGGGGCAGTACTGAGGGAGTGCCGTACTGTCGGAGGGGCAGTACTGAGGGAGTGACGTACTGTCGCAGGGGCAGTACTGAGGGAGTGACGTCTGTCGAAGGGGCAGTACTGAGGGAGCCCCGCACTGTCGGAGAGGCAGTACTGAGGGAGTGCCGTACTGTCGGAG